>NW_018742227.1:0-157658 GCF_001683475.1 Chenopodium quinoa
ATTTGATTAAATTAGCTTTGTTTGAATGTGATTGACTTTCATTTGAATCAATTAGCTTTGTTTAATGCATTTGACTTTCATTTAATTCAAAAAGCTTTGTTTGAATATGTTTGACTTTAATTTGATTCAAATAGCCTTGTTTGAATGATTTTGACTTTCACTTGATTTAAATACCTTTTTTGAATGTGTTTGACTTTCATTTGATTCAAATAGCATTTCTTGAATGTGTTTGACTTTCATTTGGTTCAAATAGCTTTGTTTAAATGTGTTTGACTTTCATTTGATTCAATTAGCTTTGCTTGAATGTGGTTAACTTTCAATTGAGTCAATTTGCTTTGTTGAATGCATTTGACTTTCATTTGATACAAAAAGTTTTGTTTGACTCATATGATTCAATTAGCCTCGTTGAATGCATTTGACAATCATTTGATTCAAAAAGCTTTGTTTGAATTCTTTGGACTTTTACTTGATTCAATTAGCTTTTTTCAAAGCATTCGACTTTCATATGATTTAATTAGCTTTGTTTGAATGTTTTTTACTTTCATTTGATGCAATTAGCTTTGTCTGAATGTGTTTGACTTTCGTTTGATTTAATTATCTTTTTTTAATGCATTTGACTTTCATTTGATTCAGATAGCATTGTTTGAATGTGTTTGACTTTCATTTGATTCAAATAGCTTTGTTTGAATGTGTTTGCCTTCCATTGGATTTAATTAGCTTTGTTTGAATGTGGTTGACTTTTAATTGATTCAATTTGATCTGTTGAATGCATTTGACTTTCATTTGATTCAAAAAGATTTGTTTGAATGTGTTTGACTTTCATATGATTCAATTAGTATCGTTGAATGCATTTGACAATCATTTGATTCAAAAAGCTATGTTTGAATTTGTTTGACTTTCACTTGATTCAATTAGCTTTTTTGAACTCATTTGACTTTCTTTGGATTCAAAAAGCTTTGTTTGAATGTGTTTGAATTTCACTTGATTTAAATTAGTTTTGTTTGAATGTGGTTAACTTTCATTTGATTTAATTAGCTTTGTTTGAATGTGGTTGACTTTCATTTGATTCAATTAGGTTTGTTATAATGCCATTGACTTTCGTTTGATTTAATTAAGTTTGTTACAATGCCATTGACTTTCATTTGATTCAATTAGCTTTGTTAGAATGCCATTGACTTTCATTTGATTCAATTAGCTTTGTTGAATGCATATGACTTTCATTTGATTCAAAAAGTCTTGTTTGAATGTGTTTGACTTTCATTTTATTCAAAAAGCTTTGTTTGAATTACTTAGACTTTCACTTGATTCAATTAGCTTTTTTGAATGCATTTAACTTTTATTTGATTCAAAAAGCTTTGTTCGAATGTGTTTGACTTTGATTTGATTCAATTAGCTTTGTGGGAATGCACTTTACAATCACTTAATTAAAAAAGCTTTGTTTGAATGTGTTTGACTTTCACTTGATTAAATTAGCTTTTTTGAATTCATTTAACTTTTATTTAATTAAAAAAGCTTTGTCCGAAAGTGTTTGACTTTCATTTGATGCAATTAGCTTTGTTTGAATGTGTTTTACTTTCATTTGATTCAATAAGCTTTGTTGAATGCATTTAACTTTCATTTGATTTAAAAAAACTTTGTTTAAATGTGTTTGACTTTCACTTGATTTAATTACTTTTTTTTAAATTGCATTGACTTTCAGTTGATTCAAAAAGATTTGTTTGAATGTGCTTGACTTTCATATGATTCAACTAGCATCGTTGAATGGATTTGACAATCATTTGATTCAAAAAGCTTTGTTTGACTTCACTTGATTCAAATCGCTATTTTGAATGCATTTGAATTTCATTTGATTGAAAAAGCTTGTTTGAATGTGTTTGATTTTTATTTGATTAAATTAGCTTTGTTTGAATGTGATTTGACTTTCATTTGAATCAATTAGCTTTGTTTAATGCATTTGACTTTCATTTAATTCAAAAAGCTTTGTTTGAATATGTTTGACTTTAATTTGATTCAAATAGCCTTGTTTTGAATGATTTTGACTTTCACTTGATTTAAATACCTTTTTTGAATGCGTTTGACTTTCATTTGATTCAAATAGCATTTCTTGAATGTGTTTGACTTTCATTTGGTTCAAATAGCTTTGTTTAAATGTGTTTGACTTTCATTTGATTCAATTAGCTTTGCTTGAATGTGGTTAACTTTCAATTGAGTCAATTTGCTTTGTTGAATGCATTTGACTTTCATTTGATACAAAAGTTTTGTTTGACTGTCATATGATTTAATTAGCCTCGTTGAATGCATTTGACTTTCATTTGATACAAAAAGTTTTGTTTGACTGTCATATGATTCAATTAGCCTCGTTGAATGCATTTGACAATCATTTGATTCAAAAAGCTTTGTTTGAATTCTTTGGACTTTTACTTGATTCAGTTAGCTTTTTTTCAAAGCATTCGACTTTCATATGATTTATTTAGCTTTGTTTGAATGTTTTTTACTTTCATTTGATGCAATTAGCTTTGTCTGAATGTGTTTGACTTTCGTTTGATTTAATTATCTTTTTTGAATGCATTTGACTTTCATTTGATTCAGATAGCATTGTTTGAATGTGTTTGACTTTCATTTGATTCAAATAGCTTTGTTTGAATGTGTTTGCCTTCCATTGGATTTAACTAGCTTTGTTTGAATGTGGTTGACTTTTAATTGATTCAATTTGATCTGTTGAATGCATTTGACTTTCATTTGATTCTAAAAGATTTGTTTGAATGTGTTTGACTTTCATATGATTCAATTAGTATCGTTGAATGCATTTGACAATCATTTGATTCAAAAAGCTATGTTTGAATTTGTTTGACTTTCACTTGATTCAATTAGCTTTTTTGAACTCATTTGACTTTCTTTGGATTCAAAAAGCTTTGTTTGAATGTGTTTGAATTTCACTTGATTTAAATTAGTTTGTTTGAATGTGGTTAACTTTCATTTGATTTAATTAGCTTTGTTTGAATGTGGTTGACTTTCATTTGATTCAATTAGGTTTGTTATAATGCCATTGACTTTCGTTTGATTTAATTAAGTTTGTTACAATGCCATTGACTTTCATTTGATTCAATTAGCTTTGTTAGAATGCCATTGACTTTCATTTGATTCAATTAGCTTTGTTGAATGCATATGACTTTCATTTGATTCAAAAAGTCTTGTTTGAATGTGTTTGACTTTCATTTTATTCAAAAAGCTTTGTTTGAATTACTTAGACTTTCACTTGATTCAATTAGCTTTTTTGAATGCATTTAACTTTTATTTGATTCAAAAAGCTTTGTTCGAATGTGTTTGACTTTGATTTGATTCAATTAGCTTTGTGCGAATGCACTTTACAATCACTTAATTAAAAAAGCTTTGTTTGAATGTGTTTGACTTTCACTTGATTAAATTAGCTTTTTTGAATTCATTTAACTTTTATTTAATTAAAAAAGCTTTGTCCGAATGTGTTTGACTTTCATTTGATGCAATTAGCTTTGTTTGAATGTGTTTTACTTTCATTTGATTCAATAAGCTTTGTTGAATGCATTTAACTTTCATTTGATTTAAAAAACTTTGTTTAAATGTGTTTGACTTTCACTTGAATTTAATTACTTTTTTTTAATTGCATTTGACTTTCAGTTGATTCAAAAAGATTTGTTTGAATGTGCTTGACTTTCATATGATTCAACTAGCATCGTTGAATGGATTTGACAATCATTTGATTCAAAAAGCTTTGTTTGACTTTCACTTGATTCAAATCGCTATTTTGAATGCATTTGAATTTCATTTGATTGAAAAAGCTTTGTTTGAATGTGTTTGATTTTTATTTGATTAAATTAGCTTTGTTTGAATGTGATTGACTTTCATTTGAATCAATTAGCTTTGTTTAATGCATTTGACTTTCATTTAATTCAAAAAGCTTTGTTTGAATATGTTTGACTTTAATTTGATTCAAATAGCCTTGTTTTGAATGATTTTGACTTTCACTTGATTTAAATACCTTTTTTGAATGCGTTTGACTTTCATTTGATTCAAATAGCATTTCTTGAATGTGTTTGACTTTCATTTGGTTCAAATAGCTTTGTTTAAATGTGTTTGACTTTCATTTGATTCAATTAGCTTTGCTTGAATGTGGTTAACTTTCAATTGAGTCAATTTGCTTTGTTGAATGCATTTGACTTTCATTTGATACAAAAAGTTTTGTTTGACTGTCATATGATTCAATTAGCCTCGTTGAATGCATTTGACAATCATTTGATTCAAAAAGCTTTGTTTGAATTCTTTGGACTTTTACTTGATTCAGTTAGCTTTTTTCAAAGCATTCGACTTTCATATGATTTATTTAGCTTTGTTTGAATGTTTTTTACTTTCATTTGATGCAATTAGCTTTGTCTGAATGTGTTTGACTTTCGTTTGATTTAATTATCTTTTTTGAATGCATTTGACTTTCATTTGATTCAGATAGCATTGTTTGAATGTGTTTGACTTTCATTTGATTCAAATAGCTTTGTTTGAATGTGTTTGCCTTCCATTGGATTTAACTAGCTTTGTTTGAATGTGGTTGACTTTTAATTGATTCAATTTGATCTGTTGAATGCATTTGACTTTCATTTGATTCCAAAAGATTTGTTTGAATGTGTTTGACTTTCATATGATTCAATTAGTATCGTTGAATGCATTTGACAATCATTTGATTCAAAAAGCTATGTTTGAATTTGTTTGACTTTCACTTGATTCAATTAGCTTTTTTGAACTCATTTGACTTTCTTTGGATTCAAAAAGCTTTGTTTGAATGTGTTTGAATTTCACTTGATTTAAATTAGTTTGTTTGAATGTGGTTAACTTTCATTTGATTTAATTAGCTTTGTTTGAATGTGGTTGACTTTCATTTGATTCAATTAGGTTTGTTATAATGCCATTGACTTTCGTTTGATTTAATTAAGTTTGTTACAATGCCATTGACTTTCATTTGATTCAATTAGCTTTGTTAGAATGCCATTGACTTTCATTTGATTCAATTAGCTTTGTTGAATGCATATGACTTTCATTTGATTCAAAAAGCTTTGTTTGAATGTGTTTGACTTTCATTTTATTCAAAAACCTTTGTTTGAATTACTTAGACTTTCACTTGATTCAATTAGCTTTTTTGAATGCATTTAACTTTTATTTGATTCAAAAAGCTTTGTTCGAATGTGTTTGACTTTGATTTGATTCAATTAGCTTTGTGGGAATGCACTTTACAATCACTTAATTAAAAAAGCTTTGTTTGAATGTGTTTGACTTTCACTTGATTAAATTAGCTTTTTTGAATTCATTTAACTTTTATTTAATTAAAAAAGCTTTGTCCGAATGTGTTTGACTTTCATTTGATGCAATTAGCTTTGTTTGAATGTGTTTTACTTTCATTTGATTCAATAAGCTTTGTTGAATGCATTTAACTTTCATTTGATTTAAAAAACTTTGTTTAAATGTGTTTGACTTTCACTTGATTACTTTTTTTTAATTGCATTTGACTTTCAGTTGATTCAAAAAGATTTGTTTGAATGTGCTTGACTTTCATATGATTCAACTAGCATCGTTGAATGGATTTGACAATCATTTGATTCAAAAAGCTTTGTTTGACTTTCACTTGATTCAAATCGCTATTTTGAATGCATTTGAATTTCATTTGATTGAAAAAGCTGTGTTTGAATGTGTTTGATTTTTATTTGATTAAATTAGCTTTGTTTGAATGTGATTGACTTTCATTTGAATCAATTAGCTTTGTTTAATGCATTTGACTTTCATTTAATTCAAAAAGCTTTGTTTGAATATGTTTGACTTTAATTTGATTCAAATAGCCTTGTTTGAATGATTTTGACTTTCACTTGATTTAAATACCTTTTTTTGAATGTGTTTGACTTTCATTTGATTCAAATACCATTTCTTGAATGTGTTTGACTTTCATTTGGTTCAAATAGCTTTGTTTAAATGTGTTTGACTTTCATTTGATTCAATTAGCTTTGCTTGAATGTGGTTAACTTTCAATTGAGTCAATTTGCTTTGTTGAATGCATTTGACTTTCATTTGATACAAAAAGTTTTGTTTGACGGTCATATGATTCAATTAGCCTCGTTGAATGCATTTGACAATCATTTGATTCAAAAAGCTTTGTTTGAATTCTTTGGACTTTTACTTGATTCAATTAGCTTTTTTCAAAGCATTCGACTTTCATATGATTTAATTAGCTTTATTTGAATGTTTTTTACTTTCATTTGATGCAATTAGCTTTGTCTGAATGTGTTTGACTTTCGTTTGATTTAATTATCTTTTTTTAATGCATTTGACTTTCATTTGATTCAGATAGCATTGTTTGAATGTGTTTGACTTTCATTTGATTCAAATAGCTTTGTTTGAATGTGTTTGCCTTCCATTGGATTTAATTAGCTTTGTTTGAATGTGGTTGACTTTTAATTGATTCAATTTGATCTGTTGAATGCATTTGACTTTCATTTGATTCAAAAAGATTTGTTTGAATGTGTTTGACTTTCATATGATTCAATTAGTATCGTTGAATGCATTTGACAATCATTTGATTCAAAAAGCTATGTTTGAATTTGTTTGACTTTCACTTGATTCAATTAGCTTTTTTGAACTCATTTGACTTTCTTTGGATTCAAAAAGCTTTATTTGAATGTGTTTAATTTTCACTTGATTTAAATTAGTTTGTTTGAATGTGGTTAACTTTCATTTGATTTAATTAGCTTTGTTTGAATGTGGTTGACTTTCATTTGATTCAATTAGGTTTGTTATAATGCCATTGACTTTCGTTTGATTTAATTAAGTTTGTTACAATGCCATTGACTTTCATTTGATTCAATTAGCTTTGTTAGAATGCCATTGACTTTCATTTGATTCAATTAGCTTTGTTGAATGCATATGACTTTCATTTGATTCAAAAAGTCTTGTTTGAATGTGTTTGACTTTCATTTTATTCAAAAAGCTTTGTTTGAATTACTTAGACTTTCACTTGATTCAATTAGCTTTTTTGAATGCATTTAACTTTTATTTGATTCAAAAAGCTTTGTTCGAATGTGTTTGACTTTGATTTGATTCAATTAGCTTTGTGCGAATGCACTTTACAATCACTTAATTAAAAAAGCTTTGTTTGAATGTGTTTGACTTTCACTTGATTAAATTAGCTTTTTTGAATTCATTTAACTTTTATTTAATTAAAAAAGCTTTGTCCGAATGTGTTTGACTTTCATTTGATGCAACTAGCTTTGTTTGAATGTGTTTTACTTTCATTTGATTCAATAAGCTTTGTTGAATGCATTTAACTTTCATTTGATTTAAAAAACTTTGTTTAAATGTGTTTGACTTTCACTTGATTTAATTACTTTTTTTTAATTGCATTTGACTTTCAGTTGATTCAAAAAGATTTGTTTGAATGTGCTTGACTTTCATATGATTCAACTAGCATCGTTGAATGGATTTGACAATCATTTGATTCAAAAAGCTTTGTTTGACTTTCACTTGATTCAAATCGCTATTTTGAATGCATTTGAATTTCATTTGATTGAAAAAGCTTTGTTTGAATGTGTTTGATTTTTATTTGATTAAATTAGCTTTGTTTGAATGTGATTGACTTTCATTTGAATCAATTAGCTTTGTTTAATGCATTTGACTTTCATTTAATTCAAAAAGCTTTGTTTGAATATGTTTGACTTTAATTTGATTCAAATAGCCTTGTTTGAATGATTTTGACTTTCACTTGATTTAAATTAGCTTTGTTTGAATGTGGTTAACTTTCATTTGATTCAATTAGCTTTGTTTGAATGTGGTTGACTTTCATTTGATTCAATTAGGTTTGTTAGAATGCCATTGACTTTCGTTTGATTCAATTAGCTTTGTTAGAATGCCATTGACTTTCATTTGATTCAATTAGCTTTGTTGAATGCATATGACTTTCATTTGATTCAAAAAGCTTTGTTTGAATGTGTTTGACTTTCTTTTTATTTAAAAAGCTTTGTTTGAATTACTTAGACTTTCACTTGATTCAATTAGCTTTTTTGAATGCATTTAACTTTTATTTGATTCAAAAAGCTTTGTTCGAATGTGTTTGACTTTCATTTGATTCAATTAGCTTTGTGGGAATGCACTTGACAATCACTTAAATAAAAAAGCTTTGTTTGAATGTGTTTGACTTTCACTTGATTAAATTAGCTTTTTTGAATGCATTTAACTTTTATTTAATTAAAAAAGCTTTGTCCGAATGTGTTTGACTTTCATTTGATGCAATTAGCTTTGTTTGAATGTGTTTTACTTTCATTTGATTCAATAAGCTTTGTTGAATGCATTTAACTTTCATTTGATTTAAAAAGCTTTGTTTAAATGTGTTTGACTTTCACTTGATTTAATTACTTTTTTTTAATTGCATTTGACTTTCAGTTGATTCAAAAAGATTTGTTTGAATGTGCTTGACTTTCATATGATTCAATTAGCATCGTTGAATGGATTTGACAATCATTTGATTCAAAAAGCTTTGTTTGACTTTCACTTGATTCAAATCGCTATTTTGAATGCATTTGAATTTCATTTGATTGAAAAAGCTTTGTTTGAATGTGTTTGATTTTCATTTGATTAAATTAGCTTTGTTTGAATGTGATTGACTTTCATTTGATCAATTAGCTTTGTTTAATGCATTTGACTTTCATTTAATTCAAAAAGCTTTGTTTGAATGTGTTTGACTTTAATTTGATTTAATTAGCTTTGTTTGAATGTGGTTGACTTTAATTGATTCAATTTGATCTGTTGAATGCATTTGACTTTCATTTGATTCAAAAAGATTTGTTTGAATGTGTTTGACTTTCATATGATTCAATTAGTATCGTTGAATGCATTTGACAATCATTTGATTCAAAAAGCTATGTTTGAATTTGTTTGACTTTCACTTGATTTAATTAGCTTTTTTGAAATCATTTGACTTTCTTTTGATTCAAAAAGCTTTATTTGAATGTGTTTGAATTTCACTTGATTTAAATTAGCTTTGTTTGAATGTGGTTAACTTTCATTTGATTCAATTAGCTTTGTTTGAATGTGGATGACTTTCATTTGATTCAATTAGGTTTGTTTGAATGTGGTTGACTTTCATTTGATTCAATTAGGTTTGATAGAATGCTATTGACTTTCATTTGATTCAATTAGGTTTGTTAGAATGCGATTGACTTTCATTTGATTAAATTAGCTTTGTAAGGCTCACTCCATGATACCCCAGACGGTATCAGGGAAGTTGGGTCAGAGATACCCCATTCGGTAAAGATGCTGGATGTAGGTGCTGCAAGCAGCATTTAGGGTCAACCATACCTCAAACGGTAAATTACCGGATGAGGATATAGTAAGACCTGCTTTAAAAAGGCATGCTCAAACAATACCTAGACGGTGAGTCACCGGATGGGGGTACATTGAACGCATCTTTAAATTTGAAGAGGTCGCGAAAAGACAAGAATGATGACCCAACCGGCTTTAAAACCAGTTGGGGTTTTTGAATTCATTTCTTGACAAAACAAATACCCAGGCGGTGTAATACCGGATGGGGATGCTTTAAAAGCCTTGTTACCTTTAAAAAAAAAAAAAAAAAAAAAAAAAAAAAAAAAAAAAAAAAAAAACCTACTCAAACAATACTCAGACGGTGAGTCACCGGATGGGGGTGCATTGAACGCATCTTAAAATTTGAAAGGTCATGAAAAAGACAAGGATGATGACCCAACCGGCTTTAAAACCGGTTTGGGTTTTTGAAATCATTTCTTGGTAAAAGCTCAGAAGTACGCCAGACGGAGTTTCACCGGATGGGTACTTTGAATGCCTGATTATATAAAGGACAAGTCTATTTGGGAATGGATTAGAGATCCCCCAGACGGTGTTAAATCGGATGGGGGTGTTTAGAATGCATAATTCTTAAAGGTTGAAGACCCCTCAGACGGAGCTACGCCGACTGAGGGAGAGAATTCAACACTGGGATATGGGTTAAAGGCCCCCCAGGCGGCATGCAACCTGGATGGGGTAAAACGTTCAAAATCCTCAAAAACGAAAGTTAAAAGTAGAAAGAAAAGAACAGCCGGTACCTTAGAGATTGGAGAAAGAATACTCAAACCGGTCGCCGGATGTGCTTGATTCGAAAATGCCGGATGCAAGGAAACTTAGGAAATTATGTAGCCAGTATCAGAACTCTCTCAGAAAAATTTTGAAAAAATTATGCAAAGTGTGGAGGAGAGAGAGAGTGTCTCTCATTTATAGAGAAGGAGTAGAAGGCGAAACGATGCCTTCTGCCCTAAAAACTTGAAATCTGAAAAAAGTAGGGAAGAAGACGAACCGTCTCCTCCCATGCGTCTGACACTTGTCACAGGTGACACGTGGACATGCCACGTCACACCTGTGAGGGGCACATGTTTAGGGTAAAAATACCCCTAAGACACGTGGCCCTATAAAGGCTTGCCACGTGTCAAGTTTGCAACGGTCAGCAAAGGCCCAATCCCTTTGCGACACGTGTCATTGTACCCTAATTGAGGTACAGCTCTCCCTTACTATAAATAGTAAGGGTAGACCTCATTAATGGGGATCGAATCATTTTTCCACCAACCAACCAAACACAAATCCCCTTGCAAACGCTTTCAAATCGAGAAACATTTATTGTCTTATTTCCTCATTAAGAAAGAGACTAACTTAATATTCGGAGGCGGAATACCCCAGCCCCAGCCGGAGTATTCCGTTATTTGTGCAGGTACAGGCAAAGAAAGGAGCATACTAGGAAATTGTAACTCTCCCGTAGGACACATAAAAAAATCCCAAACAGAAATGCATTCAAAAAAAGCTAATTTTATCAAGTGAAAGTCAAACACATTCAAACAAAGCTTTTTGAATCAAATGATTGTCAAATGCATTCAACGAGGCTAATTGAATCATATGACAGTCAAACACATTCAAACAAAACTTTTTGAATCAAATGAAAGTCAAATGCATTCAACAAAGCTAATTGAATCAATTGAAAGTTAACCATATTTAAACAAAGCTAATTATATCAAATGAAAGTCAAACAAATTCAAACAAAGTTATTTGAATCAAATGAAAGTCAAACACATTCAAGCAATGCTATTAGAATCAAATGAAAGTCAAACGCATTCAGAAAAGGTATTTAAATCAAGTGAAAGTCAAAAACATTCAAAGAAAGCTATTTGAATCAAATTAAAGTCAAACACATTCAAACAAAGGTTTTTGAATTAAATGAAAGTCAAATGCATTAAACAAAGCTAAGTGAATCAAATGAAAGTCAATCACATTCAAACAAAGCTAATTTAATCAAATGAAAATCAAACACATTCAAACAAAGCTTTTTGAATCAAATGAATGTCAAATGCATTCAAAATAGCGATTTGAATCAAGTGAAAGTCAAACAAATTCAATCAAAGCTTTTTGAATCAAATGATTGTCAAATCCATTCAACAATGCTAACTGAATCATATGAAAGTCAAGCACATTCAAACAAATCTCTTTGAATCAAATGAAAGTGAAATGCATTCAAAAAAGCTAATTTTATCAAGTGAAAGTCAAACACATTCAAACAAAGCTTTTTGAATCAAATGATTGTCAAATGCATTCAACGAGGCTAATTTAATCATATGACAGTCAACACAATCAAACAAAGATTTTTGAATCAAATGAAAGTCAAATGTATTCAACAAAGCTAATTGATTCAAATGAAAGTCAATGGCATTCTAACAAACCTAATTGAATCAAATGAAAGTCAACCACATTCAAACAATGCGAATTGAATCAAATGAAAGTGAACCACATTCAAACAAAGCTAATTAAATCAAGTGAAAGTCAAACACATTCAAACAAAGCTTTTTGAATCAAAGGAAAGTCAAATGAATTCAAAAAAGCTAATTGAATCAAGTGAAAAGTCAAACAAATTCAAACATCGCTTTTTGAATCAAATGATTGTCAAATGCATTCAACGATGCTAATTGAATCATATGATAGTCAAACACATTCCAACAAATCTTTTTGAATCAAATGAAAGTCAAATGTATTCAACAAAGCTAATTGATTCAAATGAAAGTTAATAGCATTCTAACAAACCTAATTGAATCAAATGAAATTTAAACACATTCAAGAAATGCTATTTGAATCAAATGAAAGTCAAACACATTCAAAAAAAGGTATTTATATCAAGTGAAAGTCAAAAACATTCAAACATAGCTATTTAAATCAAATTAAAGCCAAACACATTCAAACAAAGCTTTTTGAATTAAATGAAGGTCAAATGCATTAAACAAAGCTAATTGAATCAAATGAAAGTCAACCACATTCAAACAAAGCGAAATAAATCAAGTGAAAGTCAAACACATTCAAACAAAGCTTTTTGAATCCCAGGAAAGTCAAATGAATTCAAAAAAGCTAATTGAATCAAGTGAAAAGTTAAACAAATTCAAACATCGCTTTTTGAATCAAATGATTGTCAAATGCATTCAACGATGCTAATTAAATCATATCACAGTCAAACACATTCCAACAAATCTTTTTGAATCAAATGAAAGTCAAATGTATTCAACAAAGCTAATTGATTCAAATGAAAGTCAATGGCATTCTAACAAACCTAATTGAATCAATTGAAAGTTAAACACATTCAAGAAATGCTATTTGAATCAAATGAAGGTCAAACACATTCAAAAAAGGTATTTATATCAAGTGAAAGTCAAAAACATTCAAACATAGCTATTTGAATCAAATTAAAGTCTAACACATTTAAACAAAGCTTTTTGAATTAAATGAAAGTCAAATGCATTAAACAAAGCTAAATGAATTAAATGAAAGTCAAACACATTCAAACAAAGCTAATTTAATCAAATGAAAATCAAACACATTCAAACAAAGCTTTTTGAATCAAATGAAAGTCAAATGCATTCAAAATAGCGATTTGAATCAAGTGAAAGTCAAACAAATTAAATCAAAGCTTTTTGAATCAAATGATTGTCAAATCCATTCAACGATGCTAATTGAATCATATGAAAGTCAAGCACATTCAAACAAATCACTTTGAATCAAATGAAAGTTAAATGCATTCAAAAAAATCTAATTTTATCAAGTGAATATCAAATACATTCAATCAAAGCTTTTTGAATCAAATGATTGTCAAATGCATTCAACGAGGCTAATTTAATCATATGACAGTCAAACACATTCAAACAAAGATTTTTGAATCAAATGAAAGTCAAATGTATTCAACAAAGCTAATTGATTCAAATGAAAGTCAATGGCATTCTAACAAACCTAATTGAATCAAATGAAAGTTAGCCACATTCAAACAATGCTAATTAAATCAAATGAAAGTGAACCACATTCAAACAAAGCTAATTAAATCATGTGAAAGTAAAACACATTCAAACAAAGCTTTTTGAAACAAAGGAAAGTCAAATGAATTCAAAAAAGCTAATTGAATCAAGTGAAAGTCAAACAAATTCAAACATCGCTTTTCGAATCAAATGATTGTCAAATGCATTCAACGATGCTAATTGAATCATATGACAGTCGAACACATTCCAACAAATCTTTTTGAATCAAATGAAAGTCAAATGTATTCAACAAAGCTAATTGATTCAAATGAAAGTCAATGGCATTCTAACAAACCTAATTGAATCAAATGAAAGTTAGCCACATTCAAACAATGCTAATTGAATCAAATGAAAGTTATCCTCATTCAAACAAAGCTAATTAAATCATGTGAAAGTCAAACACATTCAAACAAAGCTTTTTGAATCAAAGGAAAGTCAAATTAATTCAAAAAAGCTAATTGAATCAAGTGAAATTCAAACAAATTCAAGCAAAGCTAATTGAATCAATTGAAACTCAAACAAATTCAAACAAAGTTATTTGAATCAAATGAAAGTCAAACACATTCAAGCAATGCTATTTCAATCAAATGAAAGTCAAACACATTCAAAAAAGGTATTTAAATCAAGTGAAAGTCAAAAACATTCAAACAAAGCTATTTGAATCAAATTAAAGTCAAACACATTCAAACAAAGCTTTTTGAATAAAATGAAAGTCAAATGCATTAAACAAAGCTAAATGAATCAAATGAAAGTCAATCACATTCAAACAAAGCTAATTTAATCAAATGAAAATCAAACACATTCAAACAAAGATTTTTCTATCAAATGAAATTCAAATGTATTCAACAAAGCTAATTGATTCAAATGAAAGTCAATGGCATTCAAACAATTCGAATTGAATCATATGACAGTCAAACACATTCCAACAAATCTTTTTGCATCAAATGAAAGTCAAATGTATTCAACAAAGCTAATTGATTCAAATGAAAGTCAATGGCATTCTAACAAACCTAATTGAATCAAATGAAAGTTAACCACATTCAAACAATGCTAATTGAATCAAATGAAGGTCAAACACATTCAAAAAAGGTATTTATATCAAGTGAAAGTCAAAAACATTCAAACATAGCTATTTGAATCAAATTAAAGTCTAACACATTTAAACAAAGCTTTTTGAATTAAATGAAAGTCAAATGCATTAAACAAAGCTAAATGAATTAAATGAAAGTCAAACACATTCAAACAAAGCTAATTTAATCAAATGAAAATCAAACACATTCAAACAAAGCTTTTTGAATCAAATGAAAGTCAAATGCATTCAAAATAGCGATTTGAATCAAGTGAAAGTCAAACAAATTAAATCAAAGCTTTTTGAATCAAATGATTGTCAAATCCATTCAACGATGCTAATTGAATCATATGAAAGTCAAGCACATTCAAACAAATCACTTTGAATCAAATGAAAGTGAAATGCATTCAAAAAAATCTAATTTTATCAAGTGAATATCAAACACATTCAATCAAAGCTTTTTGAATCAAATGATTGTCAAATGCATTCAACGAGGCTAATTTAATCATATGACAGTCAAACACATTCAAACAAAGATTTTTGAATCAAATGAAAGTCAAATGTATTCAACAAAGCTAATTGATTCAAATGAAAGTCAATGGCATTCTAACAAACCTAATTGAATCAAATGAAAGTTAGCCACATTCAAACAATGCTAATTAAATCAAATGAAAGTGAACCACATTCAAACAAAGCTAATTAAATCATGTGAAAGTAAAACACATTCAAACAAAGCTTTTTGAAACAAAGGAAAGTCAAATGAATTCAAAAAAGCTAATTGAATCAAGTGAAAGTCAAACAAATTCAAACATCGCTTTTCGAATCAAATGATTGTCAAATGCATTCAACGATGCTAATTGAATCATATGACAGTCGAACACATTCCAACAAATCTTTTTGAATCAAATGAAAGTCAAATGTATTCAACAAAGCTAATTGATTCAAATGAAAGTCAATGGCATTCTAACAAACCTAATTGAATCAAATGAAAGTTAGCCACATTCAAACAATGCTAATTGAATCAAATGAAAGTTATCCTCATTCAAACAAAGCTAATTAAATCATGTGAAAGTCAAACACATTCAAACAAAGCTTTTTGAATCAAAGGAAAGTCAAATTAATTCAAAAAAGCTAATTGAATCAAGTGAAATTCAAACAAATTCAAGCAAAGCTAATTGAATCAATTGAAACTCAAACAAATTCAAACAAAGTTATTTGAATCAAATGAAAGTCAAACACATTCAAGCAATGCTATTTCAATCAAATGAAAGTCAAACACATTCAAAAAAGGTATTTAAATCAAGTGAAAGTCAAAAACATTCAAACAAAGCTATTTGAATCAAATTAAAGTCAAACACATTCAAACAAAGCTTTTTGAATAAAATGAAAGTCAAATGCATTAAACAAAGCTAAATGAATCAAATGAAAGTCAATCACATTCAAACAAAGCTAATTTAATCAAATGAAAATCAAACACATTCAAACAAAGATTTTTCTATCAAATGAAATTCAAATGTATTCAACAAAGCTAATTGATTCAAATGAAAGTCAATGGCATTCAAACAATTCGAATTGAATCATATGACAGTCAAACACATTCCAACAAATCTTTTTGCATCAAATGAAAGTCAAATGTATTCAACAAAGCTAATTGATTCAAATGAAAGTCAATGGCATTCTAACAAACCTAATTGAATCAAATGAAAGTTAACCACATTCAAACAATGCTAATTGAATCAAATGAAGGTCAAACACATTCAAAAAAGGTATTTATATCAAGTGAAAGTCAAAAACATTCAAACATAGCTATTTGAATCAAATTAAAGTCTAACACATTTAAACAAAGCTTTTTGAATTAAATGAAAGTCAAATGCATTAAACAAAGCTAAATGAATTAAATGAAAGTCAAACACATTCAAACAAAGCTAATTTAATCAAATGAAAATCAAACACATTCAAACAAAGCTTTTTGAATCAAATGAAAGTCAAATGCATTCAAAATAGCGATTTGAATCAAGTGAAAGTCAAACAAATTAAATCAAAGCTTTTTGAATCAAATGATTGTCAAATCCATTCAACGATGCTAATTGAATCATATGAAAGTCAAGCACATTCAAACAAATCACTTTGAATCAAATGAAAGTGAAATGCATTCAAAAAAATCTAATTTTATCAAGTGAATATCAAACACATTCAATCAAAGCTTTTTGAATCAAATGATTGTCAAATGCATTCAACGAGGCTAATTTAATCATATGACAGTCAAACACATTCAAACAAAGATTTTTGAATCAAATGAAAGTCAAATGTATTCAACAAAGCTAATTGATTCAAATGAAAGTCAATGGCATTCTAACAAACCTAATTGAATCAAATGAAAGTTAGCCACATTCAAACAATGCTAATTAAATCAAATGAAAGTGAACCACATTCAAACAAAGCTAATTAAATCATGTGAAAGTAAAACACATTCAAACAAAGCTTTTTGAAACAAAGGAAAGTCAAATGAATTCAAAAAAGCTAATTGAATCAAGTGAAAGTCAAACAAATTCAAACATCGCTTTTCGAATCAAATGATTGTCAAATGCATTCAACGATGCTAATTGAATCATATGACAGTCGAACACATTCCAACAAATCTTTTTGAATCAAATGAAAGTCAAATGTATTCAACAAAGCTAATTGATTCAAATGAAAGTCAATGGCATTCTAACAAACCTAATTGAATCAAATGAAAGTTAGCCACATTCAAACAATGCTAATTGAATCAAATGAAAGTTATCCTCATTCAAACAAAGCTAATTAAATCATGTGAAAGTCAAACACATTCAAACAAAGCTTTTTGAATCAAAGGAAAGTCAAATTAATTCAAAAAAGCTAATTGAATCAAGTGAAATTCAAACAAATTCAAGCAAAGCTAATTGAATCAATTGAAACTCAAACAAATTCAAACAAAGTTATTTGAATCAAATGAAAGTCAAACACATTCAAGCAATGCTATTTCAATCAAATGAAAGTCAAACACATTCAAAAAAGGTATTTAAATCAAGTGAAAGTCAAAAACATTCAAACAAAGCTATTTGAATCAAATTAAAGTCAAACACATTCAAACAAAGCTTTTTGAATAAAATGAAAGTAAAATGCATTAAACAAAGCTAAATGAATCAAATGAAAGTCAATCACATTCAAACAAAGCTAATTTAATCAAATGAAAATCAAACACATTCAAACAAAGATTTTTCTATCAAATGAAATTCAAATGTATTCAACAAAGCTAATTGATTCAAATGAAAGTCAATGGCATTCAAACAATTCGAATTGAATCATATGACAGTCAAACACATTCCAACAAATCTTTTTGCATCAAATGAAAGTCAAATGTATTCAACAAAGCTAATTGATTCAAATGAAAGTCAATGGCATTCTAACAAACCTAATTGAATCAAATGAAAGTTAACCACATTCAAACAATGCTAATTGAATCAAATGAAGGTCAAACACATTCAAAAAAGGTATTTATATCAAGTGAAAGTCAAAAACATTCAAACATAGCTATTTGAATCAAATTAAAGTCTAACACATTTAAACAAAGCTTTTTGAATTAAATGAAAGTCAAATGCATTAAACAAAGCTAAATGAATTAAATGAAAGTCAAACACATTCAAACAAAGCTAATTTAATCAAATGAAAATCAAACACATTCAAACAAAGCTTTTTGAATCAAATGAAAGTCAAATGCATTCAAAATAGCGATTTGAATCAAGTGAAAGTCAAACAAATTAAATCAAAGCTTTTTGAATCAAATGATTGTCAAATCCATTCAACGATGCTAATTGAATCATATGAAAGTCAAGCACATTCAAACAAATCACTTTGAATCAAATGAAAGTGAAATGCATTCAAAAAAATCTAATTTTATCAAGTGAATATCAAACACATTCAATCAAAGCTTTTTGAATCAAATGATTGTCAAATGCATTCAACGAGGCTAATTTAATCATATGACAGTCAAACACATTCAAACAAAGATTTTTGAATCAAATGAAAGTCAAATGTATTCAACAAAGCTAATTGATTCAAATGAAAGTCAATGGCATTCTAACAAACCTAATTGAATCAAATGAAAGTTAGCCACATTCAAACAATGCTAATTAAATCAAATGAAAGTGAACCACATTCAAACAAAGCTAATTAAATCATGTGAAAGTAAAACACATTCAAACAAAGCTTTTTGAAACAAAGGAAAGTCAAATGAATTCAAAAAAGCTAATTGAATCAAGTGAAAGTCAAACAAATTCAAACATCGCTTTTCGAATCAAATGATTGTCAAATGCATTCAACGATGCTAATTGAATCATATGACAGTCGAACACATTCCAACAAATCTTTTTGAATCAAATGAAAGTCAAATGTATTCAACAAAGCTAATTGATTCAAATGAAAGTCAATGGCATTCTAACAAACCTAATTGAATCAAATGAAAGTTAGCCACATTCAAACAATGCTAATTGAATCAAATGAAAGTTATCCTCATTCAAACAAAGCTAATTAAATCATGTGAAAGTCAAACACATTCAAACAAAGCTTTTTGAATCAAAGGAAAGTCAAATTAATTCAAAAAAGCTAATTGAATCAAGTGAAATTCAAACAAATTCAAGCAAAGCTAATTGAATCAATTGAAACTCAAACAAATTCAAACAAAGTTATTTGAATCAAATGAAAGTCAAACACATTCAAGCAATGCTATTTCAATCAAATGAAAGTCAAACACATTCAAAAAAGGTATTTAAATCAAGTGAAAGTCAAAAACATTCAAACAAAGCTATTTGAATCAAATTAAAGTCAAACACATTCAAACAAAGCTTTTTGAATAAAATGAAAGTCAAATGCATTAAACAAAGCTAAATGAATCAAATGAAAGTCAATCACATTCAAACAAAGCTAATTTAATCAAATGAAAATCAAACACATTCAAACAAAGATTTTTCAATCAAATGAAATTCAAATGTATTCAACAAAGCTAATTGATTCAAATGAAAGTCAATGGCATTCATACAATTCGAATTGAATCATATGACAGTCAAACACATTCCAACAAATCTTTTTGCATCAAATGAAAGTCAAATGTATTCAACAAAGCTAATTGATTCAAATGAAAGTCAATGGCATTCTAACAAACCTAATTGAATCAAATGAAAGTTAACCACATTCAAACAATGCTAATTGAATCAAATGAAAGTTATCCTCATTCAAACAAAGCTAAATAAATCATGTGAAAGTCAAACACATTCAAACAAAGGTTTTTGAATCAAAGGAAAGTCAAATTAATTCAAACAAGCTAATTAAATCAAGTGAAATTCAAACAAATTCAAGCAAAGCTAATGGATTCAATTGGAAGTCAAACAAATTCAAACAAAGTTATTTGAATCAAATGAAAGTCAAACACATTCAAGCAATGCTATTTGAATCAAATGAAAGTCAAACGCATTCAAAAAAGGTATTTAAATCAAGTGAAAGTTAAAAATATTCAAACAAAGCTATTTGAATCAAATTAAAGTCAAACACATTCAAACAAAGCTTTTTGAATAAAATGAAAGTCAAATGCATTAAACAAAGCTAAATGAATCAAATGAAAGTCAATCACATTCAAACAAAGCTAATTTAATAAAATGAAAATCAAACACATTCAAACAAAGCTGTTTCAATCAAATGAAATTAAAATGTATTCAACTAACCAAATTGAATCAAATGAAAGTCAACCACATTCAAATAATGCGAATTGAATCAAATAAAAGTGAACCACATTCAAACAAAGCTAATTAAATCAAGTGAAAGTCAGACACATTCAAACAAAGCTTTTTGAATCAAAGGAAAGTCAAATGAATTCAAAAAAGCTAATTGAATCAAGTGAAAAGTCAAACAAATTCAAACATCGCTTTTTGAATCAAATGATTGTCAAATGCATTCAACGATGCTAATTGAATCATATGATTGTCAAACACATTCCAACAAATCTTTTTGAATCAAATGAAAGTCAAATGTATTCAACAAAGCTAATTGATTCAAATGAAAGTCAATGGCATTCTAACAAACCTAATTGAATCAAATGAAAGTTAAACACATTCAAGAAATGCTATTTGAATCAAATGAAAGTCAAACACATTCAAAAAAGGTATTTATATCAAGTGAAAGTCAAAAACATTCAAACATAGCTATTTAAATCAAATTAAAGTCAAACACATTCAAACAAAGCTTTTTGAATTAAATGAAGGTCAAATGCATTAAACAAAGCTAATTAAATCAAATGAAAGTCAATCACATTCTAACAAAGCTAAATAAATCAAATGAAAATCAAACACATTCAAACAAAGCTTTTTGAATCAAATGAATGTCAAATGCATTCAAAATAGCGATTTGAATCAAGTGAAAGTCAAACAAATTCAATCAAAGCTTTTTGTATCAATGGATTGTCAAATCCATTCAACAATGCTAATTGAGTCATATGAAAGTCAAGCACATTCAAACCAATCTCTTTGAATCAAATGAAAGTGAAATGCATTCAAAAAAGCTAATTTTATCAAGTGAAAGTCAAACACATTCAAACAAAGCTTTTTGAATCAAATGATTGTCAAATGCATTCAACGAGGCTAATTGAATCATATGACAGTCAAACAAAACTTTTTGAATCAAATGAAAGTCAAATGCATTCAACAAAGCAAATTGACTCAATTGAAAGTTAACCACATTCAAGCAAAGCTAATTGAATCAAATGAAAGTCAAACACATTTAAACAAAGCTATTTGAACCAAATGAAAGTCAAACACATTCAAGAAATGCTATTTGAATCAGATGAAAGTCAAACGCATTCAAAAAGGGTATTTAAATCAAGTGAAAGTCAAAATCATTCAAACAAAGCTATTTGAATCAAATTAAAGTCAAACACATTCAAACAAAGCTTTTTGAATTAAATGAAAGTCAAATGCATTAAACAAAGCTAATTGAATCAAATGAAAGTCAATCACATTCAAACAAAGCTAATTTAATCAAATAAAAATCAAACACATTCAAACAAAGCTTTTTCAATCAAATGAAATTCAAATGCATTCTAAATAGCGATTTGAATCAAGTGAAAGTGAAACAAAGCTTTTTGAATCAAATGATTGTCAAATCCATTCAACGATGCTAATTGAATCATATGAAAGTCAAGCACATTCAAACAAATCTTTTTGAATCAACTGAAAGTCAAATGCAATTAAAAAAACTAATTAAATCAAGTGAAAGTCAAATACATTTAAACAAAGCTTTTTAAATCAAATGAAAGTTAAATCATTAAAAAAAGCTAATTGAATCAAGTGAATGTCTAGGTAATTCTATCAAAGCTTTTTGAATCAAATGACTGTCAAATGCGTTCAACGATGCTAATTGAATCAAATGAGAGTCAAACACATTCAAACAAAGCTTTTTGAGTCAAATGAAAGTCATATGCATTCAACAAAGCTAATTAAATCAAATGAAAGTCAATGGCATTCTAACAAACCTAATTAAATCAAACGAAAGTCAACCACATTCAAACAATGCGAATTGAATCAAATGAAAGTCAACCACATTCAAACAAAGCTAATTAAATCAAGTGAAAGTCAAACACATTCAAACAAAGCTTTTTATATCAAAGGAAAGTCAAATGAATTCAAAAAAGCTAATTGAATCAAGTGAAAGTCAAACAAATTCAAACATCGCTTTTTAAATCAAATGATTGTCAAACGCATTCAACGATGCTAATTGAATCATATGACAGTTAAACACATTCCAACAAATCTTTTTGAATCAAATGAAAGTCAAATGCATTCAACGAACCTAATTGAATCAATTGAAAGTTAACCATATTCAAGCATAGCTAATTGAATCAAATGAAAGTCAAACAAATTCAAACAAAGTTATTTGAATCAAATGAAAGTCAAACACATTCTAACAATGCTATTTGAATGAAATGAAAGTTAAATGCATTCAAAAAAGCTAATTAAATCAAAATAAAGTCAAACAAATTCAAACAAAGCTAATTGCATCAAACGAAAGTCAAACACATTCTAACAAAGCTAATTAAATCATATGAAAATCAAATGCATTCAAAAAAGCTAATTGAATCAAGTGAAAGTCCAACAAATTCAAACAAAGCATTTTGATTCAAATGATTGTCAAATGGATTAAACGAGGCTAATTGAATCATATGACAGTCAAACACATTCAAACAAAGCTATTTGAATCAAATTAAAGTCAAACACATTCAACAAAGCTAATTAAATCAATTGAAAGTTAACCTCATTTAAGCAAAGCTAATTGAATCAAATGAAAGTCAAACGCATTCAAACAAAGCTATTTGAATCAAATGAAAGTCAAACACATTTAAGCAATGCTATTTGAATCAAATGAAAGTCAAACGCATTCAAAAAAGGTCTTTAAATCAAGTTAAAATAAAAAACATTCATACAAAGCTATTTGAATCAAATTAAAGTCAAACACATTCAAACAAAGCTTTTTGAATTAAATGAAGGTCAAATGAATTAAACAAAGCTAATTGAATCAAATGAAAGTCAATCACATTCAAATAATGCGAATTGAATCAAATAAAAGTGAACCACATTCAAACAAAGCTAATTAAATCAAGTGAAAGTCAAACACATTCAAATAAAGCTTTTTGAATCAAAGGAAAGTCAAATGAATTCAAAAAAGCTAATTGAATCAAGTGAAAAGTCAAACAAATTCAAACATCGCTTTTTGAATCAAATGATTGTCAAATGCATTCAACGATGCTAATTGAATCATATGATTGTCAAACACATTCCAACAAATCTTTTTGAATCAAATGAAAGTCAAATGTATTCAACAAAGCTAATTGATTCAAATGAAAGTCAATGGCATTCTAACAAACCTAATTGAATCAAATGAAAGTTAAACACATTCAAGAAATGCTATTTGAATCAAATGAAAGTCAAACACATTCAAAAAAGGTATTTATATCAAGTGAAAGTCAAAAACATTCAAACATAGCTATTTAAATCAAATTAAAGTCAAACACATTCAAACAAAGCTTTTTGAATTAAATGAAGGTCAAATGCATTAAACAAAGCTAATTAAATCAAATGAAAGTCAATCACATTCAAACAAAGCTAAATAAATCAAATGAAAATCAAACACATTCAAACAAAGCTTTTTGAATCAAATGAATGTCAAATGCATTCAAAATAGCGATTTGAATCAAGTGAAAGTCAAACAAATTCAATCAAAGCTTTTTGTATCAATGGATTGTCAAATCCATTCAACAATGCTAATTGAATCATATGAAAGTCAAGCACATTCAAACCAATCTCTTTGAATCAAATGAAAGTGAAATGCATTCAAAAAAGCTAATTTTATCAAGTGAAAGTCAAACACATTCAAACAAAGGTTTTTGAATCAAATGATTGTCAAATGCATTCAACGAGGCTAATTGAATCATATGACAGTCAAACAAAACTTTTTGAATCAAATGAAAGTCAAATGCATTCAACAAAGCAAATTGACTCAATTGAAGGTTAACCACATTCAAGCAAAGCTAATTGAATCAAATGAAAGTCAAACACATTTAAACAAAGCTATTTGAACCAAATGAAAGTCAAACACATTCAAGAAATGCTATTTGAATCAGATGAAAGTCAAACGCATTCAAAAAGGGTATTTAAATCAAGTGAAAGTCAAAATCATTCAAACAAAGCTATTTGAATCAAATTAAAGTCAAACACATTCAAACAAAGCTTTTTGAATTAAATGAAAGTCAAATGCATTAAACAAAGCTAATTGATTCAAATGAAAGTCAATCACATTCAAACAAAGCTAATTTAATCAAATAAAAATCAAACACATTCCAACAAAGCTTTTTCAATCAAATGAAATTCAAATGCATTCAAAATAGCGATTTGAATCAAGTGAAAGTGAAACAAAGCTTTTTGAATCAAATGATTGTCAAATCCATTCAATGATGCTAATTGAATCATATGAAAGTCAAGCACATTCAAACAAATCTTTTTGAATCAACTGAAAGTCAAATGCAATTAAAAAAACTAATTAAATCAAGTGAAAGTCAAATACATTTAAACAAAGCTTTTTAAATCAAATGAAAGTTAAATCCACTAAAAAAAGCTAATTGAATCAAGTGAATGTCTAGGTAATTCAAACAAAGCTTTTTGAATCAAATGAATGTCAAATGCATTCAAAATAGCGATTTGAATCAAGTGAAAGTCAAACAAATTCAATCAAAGCTTTTTGTATCAATGGATTGTCAAATCCATTCAACAATGCTAATTGAATCATATGAAAGTCAAGCACATTCAAACCAATCTCTTTGAATCAAATGAAAGTGAAATGCATTCAAAAAAGCTAATTTTATCAAGTGAAAGTCAAACACATTCAAACAAAGCTTTTTGAATCAAATGATTGTCAAATGCATTCAACGAGGCTAATTGAATCATATGACAGTCAAACAAAACTTTTTGAATCAAATGAAAGTCAAATGCATTCAACAAAGCAAATTGACTCAATTGAAGGTTAACCACATTCAAGAAAAGCTAATTGAATCAAATGAAAGTCAAACACATTTAAACAAAGCTATTTGAACCAAATGAAAGTCAAACACATTCAAGAAATGCTATTTGAATCAGATGAAAGTCAAACGCATTCAAAAAGGGTATTTAAATCAAGTGAAAGTCAAAATCATTCAAACAAAGCTATTTGAATCAAATTAAAGTCAAACACATTCAAACAAAGCTTTTTGAATTAAATGAAAGTCAAATGCATTAAACAAAGCTAATTGATTCAAATGAAAGTCAATCACATTCAAACAAAGCTAATTTAATCAAATAAAAATCAAACACATTCCAACAAAGCTTTTTCAATCAAATGAAATTCAAATGCATTCAAAATAGCGATTTGAATCAAGTGAAAGTGAAACAAAGCTTTTTGAATCAAATGATTGTCAAATCCATTCAATGATGCTAATTGAATCATATGAAAGTCAAGCACATTCAAACAAATCTTTTTGAATCAACTGAAAGTCAAATGCAATTAAAAAAACTAATTAAATCAAGTGAAAGTCAAATACATTTAAACAAAGCTTTTTAAATCAAATGAAAGTTAAATCCACTAAAAAAAGCTAATTGAATCAAGTGAATGTCTAGGTAATTCAAACAAAGCTTTTTGAATCAAATGAATGTCAAATGCATTCAAAATAGCGATTTGAATCAAGTGAAAGTCAAACAAATTCAATCAAAGCTTTTTGTATCAATGGATTGTCAAATCCATTCAACAATGCTAATTGAATCATATGAAAGTCAAGCACATTCAAACCAATCTCTTTGAATCAAATGAAAGTGAAATGCATTCAAAAAAGCTAATTTTATCAAGTGAAAGTCAAACACATTCAAACAAAGCTTTTTGAATCAAATGATTGTCAAATGCATTCAACGAGGCTAATTGAATCATATGACAGTCAAACAAAACTTTTTGAATCAAATGAAAGTCAAATGCATTCAACAAAGCAAATTGACTCAATTGAAGGTTAACCACATTCAAGAAAAGCTAATTGAATCAAATGAAAGTCAAACACATTTAAACAAAGCTATTTGAACCAAATGAAAGTCAAACACATTCAAGAAATGCTATTTGAATCAGATGAAAGTCAAACGCATTCAAAAAGGGTATTTAAATCAAGTGAAAGTCAAAATCATTCAAACAAAGCTATTTGAATCAAATTAAAGTCAAACACATTCAAACAAAGCTTTTTGAATTAAATGAAAGTCAAATGCATTAAACAAAGCTAATTGATTCAAATGAAAGTCAATCACATTCAAACAAAGCTAATTTAATCAAATAAAAATCAAACACATTCCAACAAAGCTTTTTCAATCAAATGAAATTCAAATGCATTCAAAATAGCGATTTGAATCAAGTGAAAGTGAAACAAAGCTTTTTGAATCAAATGATTGTCAAATCCATTCAATGATGCTAATTGAATCATATGAAAGTCAAGCACATTCAAACAAATCTTTTTGAATCAACTGAAAGTCAAATGCAATTAAAAAAACTAATTAAATCAAGTGAAAGTCAAATACATTTAAACAAAGCTTTTTAAATCAAATGAAAGTTAAATCCACTAAAAAAAGCTAATTGAATCAAGTGAATGTCTAGGTAATTCAAACAAAGCTTTTTGAATCAAATGAATGTCAAATGCATTCAAAATAGCGATTTGAATCAAGTGAAAGTCAAACAAATTCAATCAAAGCTTTTTGTATCAATGGATTGTCAAATCCATTCAACAATGCTAATTGAATCATATGAAAGTCAAGCACATTCAAACCAATCTCTTTGAATCAAATGAAAGTGAAATGCATTCAAAAAAGCTAATTTTATCAAGTGAAAGTCAAACACATTCAAACAAAGCTTTTTGAATCAAATGATTGTCAAATGCATTCAACGAGGCTAATTGAATCATATGACAGTCAAACAAAACTTTTTGAATCAAATGAAAGTCAAATGCATTCAACAAAGCAAATTGACTCAATTGAAGGTTAACCACATTCAAGCAAAGCTAATTGAATCAAATGAAAGTCAAACACATTTAAACAAAGCTATTTGAACCAAATGAAAGTCAAACACATTCAAGAAATGCTATTTGAATCAGATGAAAGTCAAACGCATTCAAAAAGGGTATTTAAATCAAGTGAAAGTCAAAATCATTCAAACAAAGCTATTTGAATCAAATTAAAGTCAAACACATTCAAACAAAGCTTTTTGAATTAAATGAAAGTCAAATGCATTAAACAAAGCTAATTGATTCAAATGAAAGTCAATCACATTCAAACAAAGCTAATTTAATCAAATAAAAATCAAACACATTCCAACAAAGCTTTTTCAATCAAATGAAATTCAAATGCATTCAAAATAGCGATTTGAATCAAGTGAAAGTGAAACAAAGCTTTTTGAATCAAATGATTGTCAAATCCATTCAATGATGCTAATTGAATCATATGAAAGTCAAGCACATTCAAACAAATCTTTTTGAATCAACTGAAAGTCAAATGCAATTAAAAAAACTAATTAAATCAAGTGAAAGTCAAATACATTTAAACAAAGCTTTTTAAATCAAATGAAAGTTAAATCCATTAAAAAAAGCTAATTTAATCAAGTGAATGTCTAGGTAATTCAATCAAAGCTTTTTGAATCAAATGACTGTCAAATGCGTTCAACGATGCTAATTGAATCAAATGAGAGTCAAACACATTCAAACAAAGCTTTTTGAGTCAAATGAAAGTCATATGCATTCAACAAAGCTAATTAAATCAAATGAAAGTCAATGGCATTCTAACAAACCTAATTAAATCAAACGAAAGTCAACCACATTCAAACAATGCGAATTGAATCAAATGAAAGTCAACCACATTCAAACAAAGCTAATTAAATCAAGTGAAAGTCAAACACATTCAAACAAAGCTTTTTAAATCAAAGGAAAGTCAAATGAATTCAAAAAAGCTAATTGAATCAAGTGAAAGTCAAACAAATTCAAACATCGCTTTTTAAATCAAATGATTGTCAAACGCATTCAACGATGCTAATTGAATCATATGACAGTTAAACACATTCCAACAAATCTTTTTGAATCAAATGAAAGTCAAATGCATTCAACAAACCTAATTGAATCAATTGAAAGTTAACCATATTCAAGCATAGCTAATTGAATCAAATGAAAGTCAAACAAATTCAAACAAAGTTATTTGAATCAAATGAAAGTCAAACACATTCTAACAATGCTATTTGAATGAAATGAAAGTTAAATGCATTCAAAAAAGCTAATTAAATCAAAATAAAGTCAAACACATTCAAACAAAGCTAATTGCATCAAACGAAAGTCAAACACATTCTAACAAAGCTAATTAAATCATATGAAAATCAAATGCATTCAAAAAAGCTAATTGAATCAAGTGAAAGTCCAACAAATTCAAACAAAGCATTTTGATTCAAATGATTGTCAAATGGATTAAACGAGGCTAATTGAATCATATGACAGTCAAACACATTCAAACAAAGCTATTTGAATCAAATTAAAGTCAAACACATTCAACAAAGCTAATTAAATCAATTGAAAGTTAACCTCATTTAAGCAAAGCTAATTGAATCAAATGAAAGTCAAACGCATTCAAACAAAGCTATTTGAATCAAATGAAAGTCAAACACATTTAAGCAATGCTATTTGAATAATATGAAAGTCAAACGCATTCAAAAAAGGTCTTTAAATCAAGTTAAAATAAAAAACATTCATACAAAGCTATTTGAATCAAATTAAAGTCAAACACATTCAAACAAAGCTTTTTGAATTAAATGAAGGTCAAATGCATTAAACAAAGCTAATTGAATCAAATGAAAGTCAATCACATTCAAACAAAGCTAATTAAATCAAATGAAAATCAAACACATTCAAACAAAGCTTTTTGAATCAAATGAATGTCAAATGCATTCAAAATAGCGATTTGAATAAAGTGAAAGTCAAACAAATTCAATCAAAGCTTTTTGAATCAAATGATTGTCAAATCCATTCAACAATGCTAATTGAATCATATGAAAGTCAAGCACATTCAAACAAATCTCTTTGAATCAAATGAAAGTGAAATGCATTCAAAAAAGCTAATTTTATCAAGTGTCAAACACATTCAAACAAAGCTTTTTGAATCAAATGATTGTCAAATGCATTCAACGAGGCTAATTGAATCATATGACAGTCAAACACATTCAAACAAAGATTTTTGAATCAAATGAAAGTCAAATGTATTCAACAATGCTAATTGATTCAAATGAAAGTCAATGGCATTCTAACAAACCTAATTGAATCAAATGAAAGTTAGCCACATTCAAACAATGCTAATTGAATCAAATGAAAGTGAACCACATTCAAACAAAGCTAATTAAATCATGTGAAAGTCAAACACATTCAAACAAAGCTTTTTGAGTCAAAGGAAAGTCAAATGAATTCAAAAAAGCTAATTGAATCAAGTGAAAGTCAAACAAATTCAAACATCGCTTTTTGAATCAAATGATTGTCAAATGCATTCAACGATGCTAATTGAATCATATGACAGTCAAACATATTCCAACAAATCTTTTTGAATCAAATGAAAGTCAAATGTATTCAACAAAGCTAATTGATTCAAATGAAAGTCAATGGCATTCTAACAAACCTAATTGAATCAAATGAAAGTTAGCCACATTCAAACAATGCTAATTGAATCAAATGAAAGTTATCCTCATTCAAACAAAGCTAATTAAATCATGTGAAAGTCAAACACATTCAAACAAAGCTTTTTGACTCAAAGGAAAGTCAAATTAATTCAAAAAAGCTAATTGAATCAAGTGAAATTCAAACAAATTCAAGCAAAGCTAATTGAATCAATTGAAAGTCAAACAAATTCAAACAAATTTATTTGAATCAAATGAAAGTCAAACACATTCAAGCAATGCTATTTCAATCAAATGAAAGTCAAACGCATTCAAAAAAGGTATTTAAATCAAGTGAAAGTAAAAAACATTCAAACAAAGCTATTTGAATCAAATTAAAGTCAAACACATTCAAACAAAGCTTTTTGAATAAAATGAAAGTCAAATGCATTAAACAAAGCTAAATGAATCAAATGAAAGTCAATCACATTCAAACAAAGCTAATTTAATCAAATGAAAATCAAACACATTCAAACAAAGCTTTTTCAATCAAATGAAATACAAATGTATTCAACAAAGCTAATTGATTCAAATGAAAGTCAATGGCATTCAAACAATGCGAATTGAATCATATGACAGTCAAACACATTCCAACAAATCTTTTTGCATCAAATGAAAGTCAAATGTATTCAACAAAGCTAATTGATTCAAATGAAAGTCAATGTCATTCTAACAAACCTAATTGAATCAAATGAAAGTTAGCCACATTCAAACAATGCTAATTGAATCAAATGAAAGTTATCCTCATTCAAACAAAGCTAATTAAATCATGTGAAAGTCAAACACATTCAAACAAAGCTTTTTGAATCAAAGGAAAGTCAAATTAATTCAAACAAGCTAATTGAATCAAGTGAAATTCAAACAAATTCAAGCAAAGCTAATTGATTCAATTGAAAGTCAAAAATATTCAAACAAAGCTACTTGAATCAAATTAAAGTCAAACACATTCAAACAAAGCTTTTTGAATAAAATGAAAGTCAAATGCATTAAACAAAGCTAAATGAATCAAATGAAAGTCAATCACATTCAAACAAAGCTAATTTAATAAAATGAAAATCAAACACATTCAAACAAAGCTGTTTCAATCAAATGAAATTAAAATGTATTCTACTAACCTAATTGAATCAAATGAAAGTCAACCACATTCAAATAATGCGAATTGAATCAAATGAAAGTGAACCACATTCAAATAATGCGAATTGAATCAAATGAAAGTGAACCACATTCAAACAAAGCTAATTAAATCAAGTGAAAGTCAAACACATTCAAACAAAGCTTTTTGAATCAAAGGAAAGTCAAATGAATTCAAAAAAGCTAATTGAATCAAGTGAAAAGTCAAACAAATTCAAACATCGCTTTTTGAATCAAATGATTGTCAAATGCATTCAACGATGCTAATTGAATCATATGACAGTCAATCACATTCCAACAAATCTTTTTGAATCAAATGAAAGTCAAATGTATTCAACAAAGCTAATTGATTCAAATGAAAGTTAATGGCATTCTAACAAACCTAATTGAATCAAATGAAAGTTAAACACATTCAAGAAATGCTATTTGAATCAAATGAAAGTCAAACACATTCAAAAAAGGTATTTATATCAAGTGAAAGTCAAAAACATTCAAACATAGCTATTTAAATCAAATTAAAGTCAAACACATTCAAACAAAGCTTTTTGAATTAAATGAAGGTCAAATGCATTAAACAAAGCTAATTAAATCAAATGAAAGTCAATCACATTCAAACAAAGCTAAATAAATCAAATGAAAATCAAACACATTCAAACAAAGCTTTTTGAATCAAATGAATGTCAAATGCATTCAAAATAGCGATTTGAATTAAGTGAAAGTCAAACAAATTCAATCAAAGCTTTTTGTATCAATGGATTGTCAAATCCATTCAACAATGCTAATTGAATCATATGAAAGTCAAGCACATTCAAACAAATCTCTTTGAATCAAATGAAAGTGAAATGCATTCAAAAAAGCTAATTTTATCAAGTGAAAGTCAAACACATTCAAACAAAGCTTTTTAAATCAAATGATTGTCAAAATCATTCAACAAAGCAAATTGACTCAATTGAAAGTTAACCACATTCAAGCAAAGCTAATTGAATAAAATGAAAGTCAAACACATTTAAACAAAGCTATTTGAACCAAATGAAAGTCAAACACATTCAAGAAATGCTATTTGAATCAAATGAAAGTCAAACGCATTCAAAAAAGGTATTTAAATCAAGTGAAAGTCAAAAACATTCAAACAAAGCTATTTGAATCAAATAAAAGTCAAACAAATTCAAACAAAACTTCTTGAATTAAATGAAAGTCAAATGCATTAAACAAAACTAATTGATTCAAATGAAAGTCAATCACATTCAAACAAAGCTAATTTAATCAAATGAAAATCAAACTCATTCAAACAAAGCTTTTTTAATCAAATGAAATTCAAATGCATTCAAAATAGCGATTTGAATCAAGTGAAAGTCAAACAAAGCTTTTTGAATCAAATGATTGTCAAATCCGTTCAACGATGCTAATTGAATCGTATGAAAGTCAAGCACATTGAAACAAATCTTTTTGAATCAACTGAAAGTCAAATGCAATTAAAAAAAAGTAATTAAATCCAGTGAAAGTCAATTACATTTAAACAAAGCTTTTAAAATCAAATGAAAGTTAAATGCATTCAAAAAAGCTAATTTAATCAAGTGAAAGTCTAGGTAATTAAAACAAAGCTTTTTGAATCAAATGACTGTCAAATGTGTTCAACGATGCTAATTGAATCAAATGAAAGTCAAACACATTCAAACAAACCTTTTTGAATCATATGAAAGTCATATGCATTCAACAAAGCTAATTGATTCAAATGAAAGTCAATGGCATTCTAACAAACCTAATTGAATCAAATGAAAGTCAATGGTATTCTAACAAACTTAATTAAATCAAACGAAAGTCAATGGCATTCTAACAAACCTAATTGAATCAAGTGAAATTCAAACAAACTCAAGCAAAGCTAATTGAATCAATTGAAAGTCAAACACATTCAAACAAAGCTAATTAAATCAAATGAAAATCAAACACATTCAAACAAAGATTTTTGAATCAAATGAATGTCAAATGCATTCAAATTAGCGATTTGAATAAAGTGAAAGTCAAACAAATTCAATCAAAGCTTTTTGAATCAAATGATTATCAAATCCATTCAACAATGCTAATTGAATCATATGAAAGTCAAGCACATTCAAACAAATCTCTTTGAATCAAATGAAAGTGAAATGCATTCAAAAAAGCTAATTTTATCAAGTGATAGTCAAACACATTCAAACAAAGCTTTTTGAATCAAATGATTGTCAAATGCATTCAACGAGCCTAATTTAATCATATGACAGTCAAACACATTCAAACAAAGATTTTTGAATCAAATGAAAGTCAAATGTATTCAACAAAGCTAATTGATTCAAATGAAAGTCAATGTCATTCTAACAAACCTAATTGAATCAAATGAAAGTTAGCCACATTCAAACAATGCTAATTGAATCAAATGAAAGTGAACCACATTCAAACAAAGCTAATTAAATCATGTGAAAGTCAAACACATTCAAACAAAGCTTTTTGAATCAAAGGAAAGTCAAATGAATTCAAAAAAGCTAATTGAATCAAGTGAAAGTCAAACAAATTCAAACATCGCTTTTCGAATCAAATGATTGTCAAATGCATTCAACGATGCTAATTGAATCATATGACAGTCGAACACATTCCAACAAATCTTTTTGAATCAAATGAAAGTCAAATGTATTCAACAAAGCTAATTGATTCAAATGAAAGTCAATGGCATTCTAACAAACCTAATTGAATCAAATGAAAGTTAGCCACATTCAAACAATGCTAATTGAATTAAATGAAAATTATCCTCATTCAAACAAAGCTAATTAAATCATGTGAAAGTCAAACACATTCAAACAAAGCTTTTTGAATCAAAGGAAAGTCAAATTAATTCAAAAAAGCTAATTGAATCAAGTGAAATTCAAACAAATTCAAGCAAAGCTAATTGAATCAATTGAAAGTCAAACAAATTCAAACAAAGTTATTTGAATCAAATGAAAGTCAAACACAATCAAGCAATGCTATTTCATTCAAATGAAAGTCAAACGCATTCAAAAAAGGTATTTAAATCAAGTGAAAGTCAAAAACATTCAAACAAAGCTATTTGAATCAAATTAAAGTCAAACACATTCAAACAAAGCTTTTTGAATAAAACGAAAGTCAAATGCATTAAACAAAGCTAAATGAATCAAATGAAAGTCAATTCCATTCAAACAAAGCTAATTTAATCAAATGAAAATCAAACACATTCAAACAAAGCTTTTTCAATCAAATGAAATTCAAATGTATTCAACAAAGCTAATTGATTCAAATGAAAGTCAATGGCATTCAAACAATTCGAATTGAATCATATGACAGTCAAACACATTCCAACAAATCTTTTTGCATCAAATGAAAGTCAAATGTATTCAACAAAGTTAATTGATTCAAATGAAAGTCAATGGCATTCTAACAAACCTAATTGAATCAAATGAAAGTTAGCCACATTCAAACAATGCTAATTGAATCAAATGAAAGTTATCCTCATTCAAATAAAGCTAATTAAATCATGTGAAAGTCAAACACGTTCAAACAAAGCTTTTTGAATCAAAGGAAAGTCAAATTAATTCAAACAAGCTAATTGAATCAAGTGAAATTCAAACAAATTCAAGCAAAGTTAATTGATTCAATTGAAAGTCAAACAAATTCAAACAAAGTTATTTGAATCAAATGAAAGTCAAACACATTCAAGCAATGCTATTTGAATCAAATGAAAGTCAAACGCATTCAAAAAAGGTATTTAAATCAAGTGAAAGTAAAAAATATTCAAACAAAGCTATTTGAATCAAATTAAAGTCAAACACATTCAAACAAAGCTTTTTGAATAAAATGAAAGTCAAATGCATTAAACAAAGCTAAATGAATCAAATGAAAGTCAATTACATTCAAACAAAGCTAATTTAATAAAATGAAAATCAAACACATTCAAACAAAGCTGTTTCAATCAAATGAAATTAAAATGTATTCAACTAACCTAATTGAATCAAATGAAAGTCAACCACATTCAAATAATGCGAATTGAATCAAATGAAAGTGAACCACATTCAAACAAAGCTAATTAAATCAAGTGAAAGTCAAACACATTCAAACAAAGCTTTTTAAATCAAAGGAAAGTCAAATGAATTCAAAAAAGCTAATTGAATCAAGTGAAAGTCAAACAAATTCAAACATCGCTTTTTAAATCAAATGATTGTCAAACGCATTCAACGATGCTAATTGAATCATATGACAGTTAAACACATTCCAACAAATCTTTTTGAATCAAATGAAAGTCAAATGCATTCAACGAACCTAATTGAATCAATTGAAAGTTAACCATATTCAAGCATAGCTAATTGAATCAAATGAAAGTCAAACAAATTCAAACAAAGTTATTTGAATCAAATGAAAGTCAAACACATTCTAACAATGCTATTTGAATGAAATGAAAGTTAAATGCATTCAAAAAAGCTAATTAAATCAAAATAAAGTCAAACACATTCAAACAAAGCTAATTGCATCAAACGAAAGTCAAACACATTCAAACAAAGCTAATTAAATCATATGAAAATCAAATGCATTCAAAAAAGCTAATTGAATCAAGTGAAAGTCCAACAAATTCAAACAAAGCATTTTGATTCAAATGATTGTCAAATGGATTAAACGAGGCTAATTGAATCATATGACAGTCAAACACATTCAAACAAAACTTTTTGAATCAAAAGAAAGTCAAATGCATTCAACAAAGCTAATTAAATCAATTGAAAGTTAACCTCATTTAAGCAAAGCTAATTGAATCAAATGAAAGTCAAACGCATTCAAACAAAGCTATTTGAATCAAATGAAAGTTAAACACATTCAAAAAAGGTATTTAAATCAAGTGAAAGTCAAAAATATTCAAACAAAGCTATTTGAATCAAATTAAAGTCAAACACATTCAAACAAAGCTTTTTGAATAAAATGAAAGTCAAACACATTCAAACAAAGCTAATTTAATAAAATGAAAATCAAACACATTCAAACAAAGCTGTTTCAATCAAATGAAATTAAAATGTATTCAACTAACCTAATTGAATCAAATGAAAGTCAACCACATTCAAATAATGCGAATTGAATCAAATGAAAGTGAACCACATTCAAACAAAGCTAATTAAATCAAGTGAAAGTCAAACACATTCAAACAAAGCTTTTTGAATCAAAGGAAAGTCAAATGAATTCAAAAAAGCTAATTGAATCAAGTGAAAAGTCAAACAAATTCAAACATCGCTTTTTGAATCAAATGATTGTCAAATGCATTCAACGATGCTAATTGAATCATATGACAGTCAAACACATTCCAACAAATCTTTCTGAATCAAATGAAAGTCAAATGTATTCAACAAAGCTAGTTGATTTAAATGAAAGTCAATGGCATTCTAACAAACCTAATTGAATCAAATGAAAGTTAAACACATTCAAGAAATGCTATTTGAATCAAATGAAAGTCAAACACATTCAAAAAAGGTATTTATATCAAGTGAAAGTCAAAAACATTCAAACATTGCTATTTAAATCAAATTAAAGTCAAACACATTCAAACAAAGCTTTTTGAATTAAATGAAGGTCAAATGCATTAAACAAAGCTAATTAAATCAAATGAAAGTCAATCACATTCAAACAAAGCTAAATAAATCAAATGAAAATCAAACACATTCAAACAAAGCTTTTTGAATCAAATGAATGTCAAATGCATTCAAAATAGCGATTTGAATCAAGTGAAAGTCAAACAAATTCAATCAAAGCTTTTTGTATCAATGGATTGTCAAATCCATTCAACAATGCTAATTAAATCATATGAAAGTCAAGCACATTCAAACAAATCTCTTTGAATCAAATGAAAGTGAAATGCATTCAAAAAAGCTGATTTTGTCAAGTGAAAGTCAAACACATTCAAACATAGCTTTTTGAATCAAATGATTGTCAAATGCATTCAACGAGGCTAATTGAATCATATGACAGTCAAACAAAACTTTTTGAATCAAATGAAAGTCAAATGCATTCAACAAAGCAAATTGACTCAATTGAAGGTTAACCACATTCAAGCAAAGCTAATTGAATCAAATGAAAGTCAAACACATTTAAATAAAGCTATTTGAACCAAATGAAAGTCAAACACATTCAAGAAATGCTATTTGAATCAGATGAAAGTCAAACGCATTCAAAAAGGGTATTTAAATCAAGTGAAAGTCAAAATCATTCAAACAAAGCTATTTGAATCAAATAAAAGTCAAACACATTCAAACAAAGCTTTTTGAATTAAATGAAAGTCAAATGCATTAAACAAAGCTAATTGAATCAAATGAAAGTCAATCACATTCAAACAAAGCTAATTTAATCAAATAAAAATCAAACACATTCAAACAAAGCTTTTTCAATCAAATGAAATTCAAATGCATTTAAAATAGCGATTTGAATCAAGTGAAAGTCAAACAAAGCTTTTTAAATCAAATGATTGTCAAATCCGTTCAACGATGCTAATTGAATCGTATGAAAGTCAAGCACATTGAAACAAATCTTTTTGAATCAACTGAAAGTCAAATGCAATTAAAAAAAAGTAATTAAATCCAGTGAAAGTCAATTACATTTAAACAAAGCTTTTTAAATCAAATGAAAGTTAAATGCATTCAAAAAAGCTAATTTAATCAAGTGAAAGTCTAGGTATTTAAAACAAAGCTTTTTGAATCAAATGACTGTCAAATGTGTTCAACGATGCTAATTGAATCAAATGAAAGTCAAACACATTCAAACAAAGCTTTTTGAATCATATGAAAGTCATATGCATTCAACAAAGCTAATTGATTCAAATGAAAGTCAATGGCATTCTAACAAACCTAATTGAATCAAATGAAAGTTAGCCACATTCAAACAATGCTAATTGAATCAAATGAAAGTGAACCACATTCAAACAAAGCTAATTAAATCATGTGAAAGTCAAACACATTCAAACAAAGCTTTTTGAATCAAAGGAAAGTCAAATGAATTCAAAAAAGCTAATTGAATCAAGTGAAAGTCAAACAAATTCAAACATCGCTTTTCGAATCAAATGATTGTCAAATGCATTCAACGATGCTAATTGAATCATATGACAGTCGAACACATTCCAACAAATCTTTTTGAATCAAATGAAAGTCAAATGTATTCAACAAAGCTAATTGATTCAAATGAAAGTCAATGGCATTCTAACAAACCTAATTGAATCAAATGAAAGTTAGCCACATTCAAACAATGCTAATTGAATCAAATGAAAGTTATCCTCATTCAAACAAAGCTAATTAAATCATGTGAAAGTCAAACACATTCAAACATAGCTTTTTGAATCAAAGGAAAGTCAAATTAATTCAAAAAAGCTAATTGAATCAAGTGAAATTCAAACAAATTCAAGCAAAGCTAATTGAATCAATTGAAAGTCAAACAAATTCAAACAAAGTTATTTGAATCAAATGAAAGTCAAACACATTCAAGAAATGCTATTTCAATCAAATGAAAGTCAAACGCATTCAAAAAAGGTATTTAAATCAAGTGAAAGTCAAAAACATTCAAACAAAGCTATTTGAATCAAATTAAAGTCAAACACATTCAAACAAAGCTTTTTGAATAAAATGAAAGTCAAATGCATTAAACAAAGCTAAATGAATCAAATGAAAGTCAATTACATTCAAACAAAGCTAATTTAATCAAATGAAAATCAAACACATTCAAACAAAGCTTTTTCAATCAAATGAAATTCAAATGTATTCAACAAAGCTAATTGATTCAAATGAAAGTCAATGGCATTCAAACAATTCGAATTGAATCATATGACAGTCAAACACATTCCAACAAATCTTTTTGCATCAAATGAAAGTCTAATGTATTCAAAAAAGCTAATTGATTCAAATGAAAGTCAATGGCATTCTAACAAACCTAATTGAATCAAATGAAAGTTAGCCACATTCAAACAATGCTAATTGAATCAAATGAAAGTTATCCTCATTCAAATAAAGCTAATTAAATCATGTGAAAGTCAAACACGTTCAAACAAAGCTTTTTGAATCAAAGGAAAGTCAAATTAATTCAAACAAGCTAATTGAATCAAGTGAAATTCAAACAAATTCAAGAAAAGCTAATTGATTCAATTGAAAGTCAAACAAATCCAAACAAAGTTATTTGAATCAAATGAAAGTCAAACACATTCAAGCAATGCTATTTGAATCAAGTGAAAGTCAAACGCATTCAAAAAAGGTATTTAAATCAAGTGAAAGTCAAAAATATTCAAACAAAGCTATTTGAATCAAATTAAAGTCAAACACATTCAAACAAAGCTTTTTGAATAAAATGAAAGTCAAATGCATTAAACAAAGCTAAATGAATCAAATGAAAGTCAATCACATTCAAACAAAGCTAATTTAATAAAATGAAAATCAAACACATTCAAACAAAGCTGTTTCAATCAAATGATAGTCAACCACATTCAAATGTATTCAACTAACCTAATTAAATCAAACGAAAGTCAACCACATTCAAACAATTCGAATTGCATTAAATGAAAGTCAACCACATTCAAACAAAGCTAATTAAATCAAGTGAAAGTCAAACACATTCAAACAAAGCTTTTTAAATCAAAGGAAAGTCAAATGAATTCAATAAAGCTAATTGAATCAAGTGAAAGTCAAACAAATTCAAACATCGCTTTTTAAATCAAATGATTGTCAAACGCATTCAACGATGCTAATTAAATCATATGACAGTTAAACACATTTCAACAAATCTTTTTGAATCAAATGAAAGTCAAATGCATTCAACGAACCTAATTGAATCAATTGAAAGTTAACCATATTCAAGCATAGCTAATTGAATCAAATGAAAGTCAAACAAATTCAAACAAAGTTATTTGAATCAAATGAAAGTCAAACACATTCTAACAATGCTATTTGAATGAAATGAAAGTTAAATGCATTCAAAAAAGCTAATTAAATCAAAATAAAGTCAAACACATTCAAACAAAGCTAATTGCATCAAACGAAAGTCAAACACATTCAAACAAAGCTAATTAAATCATATGAAAATCAAATGCATTCAAAAAAGCTAATTGAATCAAGTGAAAGTCCAACAAATTCAAACAAAGCATTTTGATTCAAATGATTGTCAAATGGATTAAACGAGGCTAATTGAATCATATGACAGTCAAACACATTCAAACAAAACCTTTTGAATCAAAAGAAAGTCAAATGCATTCAACAAAGCTAATTAAATCAATTGAAAGTTAACCTCATTTAAGCAAAGCTAATTGAATCAAAAAAGTCAAACGCATTCAAACAAAGCTATTTGAATCAAATGAAAGTCAAACACATTTAAGCAATGCTATTTGAATCAAATGAAAGTCAAACCCATTCAAAAAAGGTCTTTAAATCAAGTTAAAATAAAAAACATTCATACAAAGCTATTTGAATCAAATTAAAGTCAAACACATTCAAACAAAGCTTTTTGAATTAAATGAAGGTCAAATGCATTAAACAAAGTTAATTGAATCAAATGAAAGTCAATCACATTCAAACAAAGCTAATTAAATCAAATGAAAATCAAACACATTCAAACAAAGATATTTGAATCAAATGAATGTCAAATGCATTCAAAATAGCGATTTGAATAAAGTGAAAGTCAAACAAATTTAATCAAAGCTTTTTTAATCAAATGATTGTCAAATCCATTCAACAATGCTAATTGAATCATATGAAAGTCAAGCACATTCAAACAAATCTCTTTGAATCAAATGAAAGTGAAATGCATTGAAAAAAGCTAAATTTAATCAAAGCTTTTTGAATCAAATGATTGTCAAATGCATTCAACGAGGCTAATTTAATCATATGACAGTCAAACACATTCAAACAAAGATTTTTGAATCAAATGAAAGTTAAATGTATTCAACAAAGCTAATTGATTCAAATGAAAGTCAATGGCATTCTAACAAACCTAATTGAATCAAATGAAAGTTAGCCACATTCAAACAGTGCTAATTGAATCAAATGAAAGTGAACCACATTCAAACAAAGCTTTTTGAATCAAAGGAAAGTCAAATTAATTCAAAAAAGCTAATTGAATCAAGTGAAATTCAAACAAATTCAAGCAAAGCTAATTGAATCAATTGAAAGTCAAACAAATTCAAACAAAGTTATTTGAATCAAATGAAAGTCAAACACATTCAAGCAATGCTATTTGAATCAAATGAAAGTCAAACACATTCAAAAAAGGTATTTAAATCAAGTGAAAGTCAAAAACATTCAAATAAAGCTATTTGAATCAAATTAAAGTCAAACACATTCAAACAAAGCTTTTTGAATAAAATGAAAGTCAAATGCATTAAACAAAGCTAAATGAATCAAATGAAAGTCAATCACATTCAAACAAAGCTAATTTAATCAAATGAAAATCAAACACATTCAAACAAAGCTTTTTGAATCAAATGAATGTCAAATGCATTCAAAATAGAGATTTGAATCAAGTGAAAGTCAAACAAATTTAATCAAAGCTTTTTGTATCAAATGATTGTCAAATCCATTCAACGATGCTAATTGAATCATATGAAAGTCAAGCACATTCAAACAAATCACTTTGAATCAAATGAAAGTGAAATGCATTCAAAAAATATAGATTTATCAAGTGAAAGTCAAACACATTCAATCAAAGCTTTTTGAATCAAATGATTGTCAAATGCATTCAACGAGGCTAATTTAATCATATGACAGTCAAACACATTCAAACAAAGATTTTTGAATCAAATGAAAGTCAAATGTATTCAACAAAGCTAATTGATTCAAATGAAAGTCAATAATATTCTAACAAACCTATTTGAATAAAATGAAAGTTATCCACATTCAAACAATGCTAATTGAATCAAATGAAAGTGAACCACATTCAAACAAAGCTAATTAAATCATGTGAAAGTCAAACACATTCAAACAAAGCTTTTTGAATCAAAGGAAAGTCAAATTAATTCAAAAAAGCTAATTGAATCAAGTGGAATTCAAACAAACTCAAGCAAAGCTAATTGAATCAATTGAAAGTCAAACACATTCAAACAAAGCTAATTAAATCAAATGAAAATCAAACACATTCAAACAAAGATTTTTGAATCAAATGAATGTCAAATGCATTCAAATTAGCGATTTGAATAAAGTGAAAGTCAAACAAACTCAATCAAAGCTTTTTGAATCAAATGATTATCAAATCCATTCAACAATGCTAATTGAATCATATGAAAGTCAAGCACATTCAAACAAATCTCTTTGAATCAAATGAAAGTGAAATGCATTCAAAAAAGCTAATTTTATCAAGTGATAGTCAAACACATTCAAACAAAGCTTTTTGAATCAAATGATTGTCAAATGCATTCAACGAGCCTAATTTAATCATATGACAATCAAACACATTCAAACAAAGATTTTTGAATCAAATGAAAGTCAAATGTATTCAACAAAGCTAATTGATTCAAATGAAAGTCAATGTCATTCTAACAAACCTAATTGAATCAAATGAAAGTTAGCCACATTCAAACAATGCTAATTGAATCAAATGAAAGTTATCCTCATTCAAACAAAGCTAATTAAATCATGTGAAAGTCAAACACATTCAAACAAAGGTTTTTGAATCAAAGGAAAGTCAAATTAATTCAAACAAGCTAATTGAATCAAGTGAAATTCAAACAAATTCAAGCAAAGCTAATTGAATCAATTGAAAGTCAAACAAATTCAAACAAAGTTATTTGAATCAAATGAAAGTCAAACACATTCAAGCAATGCTATTTGAATCAAATGAAAGTCAAACACATTCAAAAAAGGTATTTAAATCAAGTGAAAGTCAAAAACATTCAAATAAAGCTATTTGAATCAAATTAAAGTCAAACACATTCAAACAAAGCTTTTTGAATAAAATGAAAGTCAAATGCATTAAACAAAGCTAAATGAATCAAATGAAAGTCAATCACATTCAAACAAAGCTAATTTAATCAAATGAAAATCAAACACATTCAAACAAAGCTTTTTGAATCAAATGAATGTCAAATGCATTCAAAATAGAGATTTGAATCAAGTGAAAGTCAAACAAATTTAATCAAAGCTTTTTGTATCAAATGATTGTCAAATCCATTCAACGATGCTAATTGAATCATATGAAAGTCAAGCACATTCAAACAAATCACTTTGAATCAAATGAAAGTGAAATGCATTCAAAAAATATAGATTTATCAAGTGAAAGTCAAACACATTCAATCAAAGCTTTTTGAATCAAATGATTGTCAAATGCATTCAACGAGGCTAATTTAATCATATGACAGTCAAACACATTCAAACAAAGATTTTTGAATCAAATGAAAGTCAAATGTATTCAACAAAGCTAATTGATTCAAATGAAAGTCAATAATATTCTAACAAACCTATTTGAATAAAATGAAAGTTATCCACATTCAAACAATGCTAATTGAATCAAATGAAAGTGAACCACATTCAAACAAAGCTAATTAAATCATGTGAAAGTCAAACACATTCAAACAAAGCTTTTTGAATCAAAGGAAAGTCAAATTAATTCAAAAAAGCTAATTGAATCAAGTGGAATTCAAACAAACTCAAGCAAAGCTAATTGAATCAATTGAAAGTCAAACACATTCAAACAAAGCTAATTAAATCAAATGAAAATCAAACACATTCAAACAAAGATTTTTGAATCAAATGAATGTCAAATGCATTCAAATTAGCGATTTGAATAAAGTGAAAGTCAAACAAACTCAATCAAAGCTTTTTGAATCAAATGATTATCAAATCCATTCAACAATGCTAATTGAATCATATGAAAGTCAAGCACATTCAAACAAATCTCTTTGAATCAAATGAAAGTGAAATGCATTCAAAAAAGCTAATTTTATCAAGTGATAGTCAAACACATTCAAACAAAGCTTTTTGAATCAAATGATTGTCAAATGCATTCAACGAGCCTAATTTAATCATATGACAATCAAACACATTCAAACAAAGATTTTTGAATCAAATGAAAGTCAAATGTATTCAACAAAGCTAATTGATTCAAATGAAAGTCAATGTCATTCTAACAAACCTAATTGAATCAAATGAAAGTTAGCCACATTCAAACAATGCTAATTGAATCAAATGAAAGTTATCCTCATTCAAACAAAGCTAATTAAATCATGTGAAAGTCAAACACATTCAAACAAAGCTTTTTGAATCAAAGGAAAGTCAAATTAATTCAAACAAGCTAATTGAATCAAGTGAAATTCAAACAAATTCAAGCAAAGCTAATTGAATCAATTGAAAGTCAAACAAATTCAAACAAAGTTATTTGAATCAAATGAAAGTCAAACACATTCAAGCAATGCTATTTGAATCAAATGAAAGTCAAACACATTCAAAAAAGGTATTTAAATCAAGTGAAAGTCAAAAACATTCAAATAAAGCTATTTGAATCAAATTAAAGTCAAACACATTCAAACAAAGCTTTTTGAATAAAATGAAAGTCAAATGCATTAAACAAAGCTAAATGAATCAAATGAAAGTCAATCACATTCAAACAAAGCTAATTTAATCAAATGAAAATCAAACACATTCAAACAAAGCTTTTTGAATCAAATGAATGTCAAATGCATTCAAAATAGAGATTTGAATCAAGTGAAAGTCAAACAAATTTAATCAAAGCTTTTTGTATCAAATGATTGTCAAATCCATTCAACGATGCTAATTGAATCATATGAAAGTCAAGCACATTCAAACAAATCACTTTGAATCAAATGAAAGTGAAATGCATTCAAAAAATATAGATTTATCAAGTGAAAGTCAAACACATTCAATCAAAGCTTTTTGAATCAAATGATTGTCAAATGCATTCAACGAGGCTAATTTAATCATATGACAGTCAAACACATTCAAACAAAGATTTTTGAATCAAATGAAAGTCAAATGTATTCAACAAAGCTAATTGATTCAAATGAAAGTCAATAATATTCTAACAAACCTATTTGAATAAAATGAAAGTTATCCACATTCAAACAATGCTAATTGAATCAAATGAAAGTGAACCACATTCAAACAAAGCTAATTAAATCATGTGAAAGTCAAACACATTCAAACAAAGCTTTTTGAATCAAAGGAAAGTCAAATTAATTCAAAAAAGCTAATTGAATCAAGTGGAATTCAAACAAACTCAAGCAAAGCTAATTGAATCAATTGAAAGTCAAACACATTCAAACAAAGCTAATTAAATCAAATGAAAATCAAACACATTCAAACAAAGATTTTTGAATCAAATGAATGTCAAATGCATTCAAATTAGCGATTTGAATAAAGTGAAAGTCAAACAAACTCAATCAAAGCTTTTTGAATCAAATGATTATCAAATCCATTCAACAATGCTAATTGAATCATATGAAAGTCAAGCACATTCAAACAAATCTCTTTGAATCAAATGAAAGTGAAATGCATTCAAAAAAGCTAATTTTATCAAGTGATAGTCAAACACATTCAAACAAAGCTTTTTGAATCAAATGATTGTCAAATGCATTCAACGAGCCTAATTTAATCATATGACAATCAAACACATTCAAACAAAGATTTTTGAATCAAATGAAAGTCAAATGTATTCAACAAAGCTAATTGATTCAAATGAAAGTCAATGTCATTCTAACAAACCTAATTGAATCAAATGAAAGTTAGCCACATTCAAACAATGCTAATTGAATCAAATGAAAGTTATCCTCATTCAAACAAAGCTAATTAAATCATGTGAAAGTCAAACACATTCAAACAAAGCTTTTTGAATCAAAGGAAAGTCAAATTAATTCAAACAAGCTAATTGAATCAAGTGAAATTCAAACAAATTCAAGCAAAGCTAATTGAATCAATTGAAAGTCAAACAAATTCAAACAAAGTTATTTGAATCAAATGAAAGTCAAACACATTCAAGCAATGCTATTTGAATCAAATGAAAGTCAAACGAATTCACAAAAGGTATTTCAATCAAGTGAAAGTCAAAAATATTCAAACAAAGCTATTTGAATCAAATTAAAGTCAAACACATTCAAACAAAGCTTTTTGAATAAAATGAAAGTCAAATGCATTAAACAAAGCTAAATGAATCAAATGAAAGTCAATCACATTCAAACAAAGCTAATTTAATCAAATGAAAATCAAACACATTCAAACAAAGCTGTTTCAATCAAATGAAATTAAAATGTATTCAACAAACCTAATTGAATCAAATAAAAGTCAACCACATTCAAACAATGCGAATTGAATCAAATGAAAGTCAACCACATTCAAACAAAGCTAATTAAATCAAGTGAAAGTCAAACACATTCAAACAAAGCTTTTTGAATCAAAGGAAAGTCAAATGAATTCAAAAAAGCTAATTGAATCAAGTGAAAACTCAAACAAATTCAAAAATCGATTTTTGAATCAAATGATTGTCAAATGCATTCAACGATGCTAATTGAATCATATGACAGTCAAACACATTCCAACAAATCTTTTTGAATCAAATGAAAGTCAAATGTATTCAACAAAGCTAATTGATTCAAATGAAAGTCAATGGCATTCTAACAAACCTAATTGAATCAAATGAAAGTTAAACACATTCAAGAAATGCTATTTGAATCAAATGAAAGTCAAACACATTCAAAAAAGGTATTTATATCAAATGAAAGTCAAAAACATTCAAACATAGCTATTTGAATCAAATTAAAGTCAAACACATTCAAACAAAGCTTTTTGAATTAAATGAAGGTCAAATGCATTAAACAAAGCTAATTAAATCAAATGAAAGTCAATCACATTCAAACAAAGCTAATTAAATCAAATGAAAATCAAACACATTCAAACAAAGCTTTTTAAATCAAATGAATGTCAAATGCATTCAAAATAGCGATTTGAATCAAGTGAAAGTCAAACAAATTCAATCAAAGCTTTTTGTATCAAAGGATTGTCAAATCCATTCAACAATGCTAATTGAATCATATGAAAGTCAAGCACATTCAAACAAATCTCTTTGAATCAAATGAAAGTGAAATGCATTCAAAAAAGCTAATTTTATCAAGTGTCAAACACATTCAAACAAAGCTTTTTGAATCAAATGACTGTCAAATGCGTTCAACGATGCTAATTGAATCAAATGAGAGTCAAACACATTCAAACAAAGCTTTTTGAATCAAATGAAAGTCATATGCATTCAACAAAGCTAATTGAATCAAATGAAAGTCAATGGCATTCTAACAAACCTAATTAAATCAAACGAAAGTCAACCACATTCAAACAATGCGAATTGAATCAAAGGAAAGTCAACCACATTCAAACAAAGCTAATTAAATCAAGTGAAAGTCAAACACATTCAAACAAAGCTTATTAAATCAAAGGAAAGTCAAATGAATTCAATAAAGCTAATTGAATCAAGTGAAAGTCAAACAAATTCAAACTTCGCTTTTTAAATCAAATGATTGTCAAACGCATTCAACGATGCTAATTGAATCATATGACAGTTAAACACATTTCAACAAATCTTTTTGAATCAAATGAAAGTCAAATGCATTCAACGAACCTAATTGAATCAATTGAAAGTTAACCATATTCAAGCATAGCTAATTGAATCAAATGAAAGTCAAACAAATTCAAACAAAGTTATTTGAATCAAATAAAAAGTCAAACACATTCTAACAATGCTATTTGAATGAAATGAAAGTTAAATGCATTCAAAAAAGCTAATTAAATCAAAATAAAGTCAAACACATTCAAACAAAGCTAATTGCATCAAACGAAAGTCAAACACATTCAAACAAAGCTAATTAAATCATATGAAAATCAAATGCATTCAAAAAAGCTAATTGAATCAAGTGAAAGTCCAACAAATTCAAACAAAGCATTTTGATTCAAATGATTGTCAAATGGATTAAACGAGGCTAATTGAATCATATGACAGTCAAACACATTCAAACAAAACCTTTTGAATCAAAAGAAAGTCAAATGCATTCAACAAAGCTAATTAAATCAATTGAAAGTTAACCTCATTTAAGCAAAGCTATTTGAATCAAATGAAAGTCAAACACATTTAAGCAATGCTATTTGAATCAAATGAAAGTCAAACGCATTCAAAAAAGGTCTTTAAATCAAGTTAAAATAAAAAACATTCATACAAAGCTATTTGAATCAAATTAAAGTCAAACACATTCAAACAAAGCTTTTTGAATTAAATGAAGGTCAAATGCATTAAACAAAGTTAATTGAATCAAATGAAAGTCAATCACATTCAAACAAAGCTAATTAAATCAAATGAAAATCAAACACATTCAAACAAAGATATTTGAATCAAATGAATGTCAAATGCATTCAAAATAGCGATTTGAATAAAGTGAAAGTCAAACAAATTTAATCAAAGCTTTTTGAATCAAATGATTATCAAATCCATTCAACAATGCTAATTGAATCATATGAAAGTCAAGCACATTCAAACAAATCTCTTTGAATCAAATGAAAGTGAAATGCATTCAAAAAAGCTAAATTTAATCAAAGCTTTTTGAATCAAATGATTGTCAAATGCATTCAACGAGGCTAATTTAATCATATGACATTCAAACACATTCAAACAAAGATTTTTGAATCAAATGAAAGTTAAATGTATTCAACAAAGCTAATTGATTCAAATAAAAGTCAATGGCATTCTAACAAACCTAATTGAATCAAATGAAAGTTAGCCACATTCAAACAGTGCTAATTGAATCAAATGAAAGTGAACCACATTCAAACAAAGCTAATTAAATCATGTGAAAGTCAAACACATTCAAACAAAGCTTTTTGAATCAAAGGAAAGTCAAATTAATTCAAAAAAGCTAATTGAATCAAGTGAAATTCAAACAAATTCAAGCAAAGCTAATTGAATCAATTGAAAGTCAAACAAATTCAAACAAAGTTATTTGAATCAAATGAAAGTCAAACACATTCAAGCAATGCTATTTGAATCAAATGAAAGTCAAACACATTCAAAAAAGGTATTTAAATCAAGTGAAAGTCAAAAACATTCAAATAAAGCTATTTGAATCAAATTAAAGTCAAACACATTCAAACAAAGCTTTTTGAATAAAATGAAAGTCAAATGCATTAAACAAAGCTAAATGAATCAAATGAAAGTCAATCACATTCAAACAAAGCTAATTTAATCAAATGAAAATCAAACACATTCAAACAAAGCTTTTTGAATCAAATGAATGTCAAATGCATTCAAAATAGAGATTTGAATCAAGTGAAAGTCAAACAAATTTAATCAAACCTTTTTGTATCAAATGATTGTCAAATCCATTCAACGATGCTAATTGAATCATATGAAAGTCAAGCACATTCAAACAAATCACTTTGAATCAAATGAAAGTGAAATGCATTAAAAAAATATAGATTTATCAAGTGAAAGTCAAACACATTCAATCAAAGCTTTTTGAATCAAATGATTGTCAAATGCATTCAACGAGGCTAATTTAATCATATGACAGTCAAACACATTCAAACAAAGATTTTTGAATCAAATGAAAGTCAAATGTATTCAACAAAGCTAATTGATTCAAATGAAAGTCAATGGTATTCTAACAAACCTATTTGAATAAAATGAAAGTTAGCCACATTCAAACAATGCTAATTGAATCAAATGAAAGTGAACCACATTCAAACAAAGCTAATTAAATCATGTGAAAGTCAAACACATTCAAACAAAGCTTTTTGAATCAAAGGAAAGTCAAATTAATTCAAAAAAGCTAATTGAATCAAGTGAAATTAAAACAAATTCAAGCAAAGCTAATTGAATCAATTGAAAGTCAAACACATTCAAACAAAGCTAATTAAATCAAATGAAAATCAAACACATTCAAACAAAGATTTTTGAATCAAATGAATGTCAAATGCATTCAAATTAGCGATTTGAATAAAGTGAAAGTCAAACAAATTCAATCAAAGCTTTTTGAATCAAATGATTATCAAATCCATTCAACAATGCTAATTGAATCATATGAAAGTCAAGCACATTCAAACAAATCTCTTTGAATCAAATGAAAGTGAAATGCATTCAAAAAAGCTAATTTTATCAAGTGAAAGTCAAACACATTCAAACAAAGCTTTTTGAATCAAATGATTGTCAAATGCATTCAACGAGGCTAATTAAATCATATGACAGTCAAACACATTCAAACAAAGATTTTTGAATCAAATGAAAGTCAAATGTATTCAACAAAGCTAATTGGTTCAAATGAAAGTCAATGGCATTCTAACAAACCTAATTGAATCAAATGAAAGTGAACCACATTCAAACAATGTGAATTGAATCAAATGAAAGTCAACCACATTCAAACAAAGCTAATTAAATCAAGTGAAAGTCAAACACATTTAAACAAAGCTTTTTGAATCAAAGGAAAGTCAATTGAATTCAAAAAAGCTAATTGAATCAAATGAAAGTCAAACAAATTCAAACATCGCTTTTTGAATCAAATGATTGTCAAATGCATTCAACGATGCTAATTGAACCATATGACAATTAAACACATTCCAACAAATCTTTTTGAATCAAATGAAAGTCAAATGCATTCAACGAACCTAATTGAATTAATTGAAAGTTACCCATATTCAAGCAAAGCTAATTGAATCAAATGAAAGTCAAACAAATTCAAACAAAGTTATTTGAATCAAATGAAAGTCAAACACATTCTAACAATGCTATTTGAATGAAATGAAAGTCAAATGCATTAAAAAAAGCTAATTAAATCAAAATAAAGTCAAACATATTCAAACAAAGTTAATTGCATCAAACGAAAGTCAAACACATTCAAACAAAGCTAATTAAATCATATGAAAGTCAAATGCATTCAAAAAAGCTAATTGAATCAAGTGAAAGTCAAACACATTTAAGCAATGCTATTTGAATCAAATGAAAGTCAAACGCATTCAAAAAAGGTCTTTAAATCAAGTTAAAATAAAAAACATTCATACAAAGCTATTTGAATCAAATTAAAGTCAAACACATTCAAACAAAGCTTTTTGAATTAAATGAAGGTCAAATGCATTAAACAAAGCTAATTGAATCAAATGAAAGTCAATCACATTCAAACAAAGCTATTCAAATCAAATGAAAATCAAACACATTCAAACAAAGCTTTTTGAATCAAATGAATGTCAAATGCCTTCAAAATAGCAATTTGAATAAAGTGAAAGTCAAACAAATTCAATCAAAGCTTTTTGAATCAAATGATTGTTAAATCCATTCAACAATGCTAATTGAATCATATGAAAGTCAAGCACATTGAAACAAATCTCTTTGAATCAAATGAAAGTGAAATGCATTCAAAAAAGCTAATTTTATCAAGTGAAATTCAAACACATTAAATTAAAGCTTTTTGAATCAAATGATTGTCAATTGCATTCAACGAGGCTAATTGAATCATATAACAGTCAAACACATTTAAACAAAGATTTTTGAATCAAATGAAAGTCAAATGTATTCAACAAAGCTAATTGATTCAAATGAAAGTCAATAGCATTCTAACAAACCTAATTGAATAGAATGAAAGTCAACCACATTCAAACAATGCGAATTGAATCAAATGAAAGTCAACCACATTCAAACAAAGCTAATTAAATCAAGTGAAAGTCAAACACATTCAAACAAAGCTTTTTGAATCAAAGGAAAGTCAAATGAATTCAAAAAAGCTAATTGAATCAGGTGAAAGTCAAACAAATTCAAACATCGCTTTTTGAATCAAATGATTGTCAAATGCATTCAACGATGCTAATTGAATCATATGACAGTCAAACACATTCCAACAAATCTTTTTGAATCAAATGAAAGTCTAATGCATTCAACGAACCTAATTGAATCAATTGAAAGTTAACCACATTCTAATAAAGCTAATTGAATCAAATGAAAGTTAAACACATTCAAGAAATGCTATTTGAATCAAATGAAAGTCAAACACATTCTAAAAATGCTATTTGAATGAAATGAAAGTCAAATGCATTCAAAAAAGCTAATTAAATCAAAATAAAGTCAAACATATTCAAACAAAGCTAATTGCATCAAACGAAAGTCAAACACATTCAAACAAAGCTAATTAAATCATATGAAAGTCAAATGCATTCAAAAAAGCGAATTGAATCAATTGAAAGTCCAACAAATTCAAACAAAGCATTTTGATTCAAATGATTGTCAAATGGATTAAACGAGGCTAATTGAATCATATGACAGTCAAACACATTCAAACAAAACTTTTTGAATCAAAAGAAAGTCAAATGCATTCAACAAAGCTAATTAAATCAATTGAAAGTTAACCTCATTTAAGCAAACCTAATTGAATCAAATGAAAGTCAAACGCATTCAAACAAAGCCATTTAAATCAAATGAAAGTCAAACACATTTAAGCAATGCTATTAGAATCAAATGAAAGCCAAACACATTCAAAAAAGGTCTCTAAATCAAGTTAAAATAAAAAACATTCATACAAAGCTATTTGAATCAAATTAAAGTCAAACACATTCAAACAAAGCTTTTTGAATTAAATGAAGGTGAAATGCATTAAACAAAGCTTATTGATTCAAATGAGAGTTAATCACATTCAAACAAAGCTAATTAAATCAAATGAAAATCAAACACATTCAAACAAAGCTTTTTGAATCAAATGAATGTCAAATGCATTCAAAATAGCGATTTGAATAAAGTGAAAGTCAAACAAATTCAATCAAAGCTTTTTGAATCAAATGATTGTCAAATCCATTCAACAATGCTAATTGAATCATATGAAAGTCAAGCACATTTAAACAAATCTCTTTGAATCAAATGAAAGTGAAATGCATTCAAAAAAGCTAATTTTATCAAGTGAAATTCAAACACATTCAGTTAAAGCTTTTTGAATCAAATGATTGTCAAATGCATTCAACGAGGCTAATTGAATCATATGATAGTCAAACACATTCAAACAAAGATTTTTGAATCAAATGAAAGTCAAATGTATTCAACAAAGCTAATTGATTCAAATGAAATTCAATGGCATTCTAACAAACCTAATTGAATCAAATGAAAGTTAGCCACATTCAAACAATGCTAATTGAATCAAATGAAAGTGAACCACATTCAAACAAAGCTAATTAAATCATGTGAAAGTCAAACACATTCAAACAAAGCTTTTTGAATCAAAGGAAAGTCAAATGAATTCAAAAAAGCTAATTGAATCAAGTGAAAGTCAAACAAATTCAAACATCGCTTTTCGAATCAAATGATTGTCAAATGCATTCAACGATGCTACTTGAATCATATGACAGTCGAACACATTCCAACAAATCTTTTTGAATCAAATGAAAGTCAAATGTATTCAACAAAGCTAATTGATTCAAATGAAAGTCAACCACATTCTAATAAAGCTAATTGAATCAAATGAAAGTCAAACACATTCATGAAATGCTATTTGAATCAAATGAAAGTTAAACACATTCTAACAATGCTATTTGAATCAAATGAATGTCAAATGCATTCAAAATAGCGATTTGAATAAAGTGAAAGTCAAACAAATTCAATCAAAGCTTTTTGAATCAAATGATTGTCAAATCCATTCAACAATGCTAATTGAATCATATGAAAGTCAAGCACATTGAAACAAATCTCTTTGAATCAAATGAAAGTGAAATGCATTCAAAAAAGCTAATTTTATCAAGTGAAATTCAAACACATTAAATTAAAGCTTTTTGAATCAAATGATTGTCAATTGCATTCAACGAGGCTAATTGAATCATATAACAGTCAAACACATTTAAACAAAGATTTTTGAATCAAATGAAAGTCAAATGTATTCAACAAAGCTAATTAATTCAAATGAAAGTCAATGGCATTCTAACAAACCTAATTGAATAGAATGAAAGTCAACCACATTCAAACAATGCGAATTGAATCAAATGAAAGTCAACCACATTCAAACAAAGCTAATTAAATCAAGTGAAAGTCAAACACATTCAAACAAAGCTTTTTGAATCAAAGGAAAGTCAAATGAATTCAAAAAAGCTAATTGAATCAGGTGAAAGTCAAACAAATTCAAACATCGCTTTTTGAATCAAATGATTGTCAAATGCATTCAACGATGCTAATTGAATCATATAACAGTCAAACACATTCAAACAAATCTTTTTGAATCAAATGAAAGTCTAATGCATTCAACGAACCTAATTGAATCAATTGAAAGTCAACCACATTCTAATAAAGCTAATTGAATCAAATGAAAGTCAAACACATTCATGAAATGCTATTTGAATCAAATGAAAGTTAAACACATTCTAACAATGCTATTTGAATGAAATGAAAGTCAAATGCATTCAAAAAAGCTAATTAAATCAAAAGAAAGTCAAACACATTCAAACAAAGCTTTTTGAATCAAAGGAAAGTCAAATGAATTCAAAAAAGCTAATTGAATCAAATGAAAGTTATACAAATTCAAACATCGCTTTTTGAATCAAATGATTGTCAAATGCATTCAACGATGCTAATTGAATCATATGACAGTTAAACACATTCCAAAAAATTTTTTTGAATCAAATGAAAGTCAAATGCATTCAACGAACCTAATTGAATCAATTGAAAGTTAACCATATTCAAGCAAAGCTAATTGAATCAAATGAAAGTCAAACAAATTCAAACAAAGTTATTTGAATTAAATGAAAGTCAAACACATTCTAACAATGTTATTTGAATGAAATGAAAGTCAAATGCATTCAAAAAAGCTAATTAAATCAAAATAAAGTCAAACACATTCAAACAAAGCTAATTGCATCAAACGAAAGTCAAACACATTCAAACAAAGCTAATTAAATCATATGAAAGTCAAATGCATTCAAAAAAGCTAATTGAATCAAGTGAAAGTCCAACAAATTCAAACAAAGCATTTTGATTCAAATGATTGTCAAATAGATTAAACGAGGCTAATTGAATCATACGACAATCAAACACATTCAAACAAAACTTTTTGAATCAAAAGAAAGTCAAATGTATTCAACAAAGCTAATTAAATCAATTTAAAGTTAACCTCATTTAAGCAAAGCTTATTGAATCAAATGAAAGTCAAACGCATTCAAACAAAGCTATTTGAATCAAATGAAAGTCAAACACATTTAAGCAATGCTATTTGAATCTAATCTAAGTCAAACACATTCAAAAAAGGTCTTTAAATACAGTGAAAATAAAAAACATTCATACAAAGCTATTTGAATCAAGTTAAAGTCAAACACATTCAAACAAAGCTTTTTGAATTAAATGAAGGTCAAATGCATTAAACAAAGCTAATTGAATCAAATGAAAGTCAATCATATTCAAACAAACCTAATTAAATCAAATGAAAATCAAACACATTCAAACAAAGCTTTTTGAATCAAATGAATGTCAAATGCATTCAAAATAGCGATTTGAATCAAGTGAAAGTCAAACAAATCCAATCAAAGCTTTTTGAATCAAATGATTGTCAAATCCATTCAACAATGCTAATTGAATCATATGAAAGTCAAGCACATTCAATCAAATGAAAGTGAAATGCATTCAAAAAAGCTAATTTTATCAAGTGAAAGGCAAACACATTCAAACAAAGCTTTTTGAATCAGATGATTGTCAAATGCATTCAACGAGGCTAATTGAATCATATGACAGTTAAACACATTCAAACAAAGATTTTTGAATCAAATAAAAGTCAAATGTATTCAACAAAGCTAATTGATTCAAATGAAAGTCAATGGCATTCTAACAAACATAAATAAATCAATTGAAAGTCAACCACATTCAAACAACGCGAATTGAATCAAATGAAAGTCAACCACATTCAATCAAAGCTAATTAAATCAAGTGAAAGTCAAACATATTCAAACAAAGCTTTTTGAATCAAAGGAAAGTCAAATGAATTCAAAAAAGCTAATTGAATCAGGTGAAAGTCAAACAAATTCAAACATCGCTTTTTGAATCAAATGATTGTCAAATGCATTCAACGATGCTAATTGAAACATATGACAGTGAAACACATTCCAACAAATCTTTTTGAATCAAATGAAAGTCTAATGCATTCAACGAACCTAATTGAATCAATTGAAAGTCAACCACATTCTAATAAAGCTAATTGAATCAAATGAAAGTCAAACACATTTAAGAAATGCTATTTGAATCAAATGAAAGTCAAACACATTCTAACAATGCTATTTGAATGAAATGAAAGTCAAATGCATTCAAAAAAGCTAATTAAATCAAAATAAAGTCAAACTCATTTAAATAAAGCTAATTGCATCAAACGAAAGTCAAACACATTCGAACAAAGCTAATTAAATCATATGAAAGTCAAATGCATTCAAAAAAGCTAATTGAATCAAGTGAAAGTCCAACAAATTCAAACAAAGCATTTTGATTCAAATGATTGTCAAATGGATTAAACGAGGCTAATTGAATCATATGTCAATTAAACACATTCAAACAAAACTTTTTGAATTAAAAGAAAGTCAAATGCATCCAACAAAGCTAATTAAATCAATTGAAAGTTAACCTCATTTAAGCAAAGCTTATTGAATCAAATGAAAGTCAAACGCATTCAAACAAAGCTATTTGAATCAAATGAAAGTCAAACACATTTAAGCAATGCTATTTGAATCAAATGAAAGTCAAACGCATTCAAAAAATGTCTTTAAATCAAGTTAAAATAAAAAACATTCATACAAAACTATTTGAATCAAATTAAAGTCATACACATTCAAACAAAGCTTTTTGAATTAAATGAAGGTGAAATGCATTAAACAAAGCTAATTGAATCAAATGAAAGTCAATCACATTCAAACAAAGCTAATTAAATCAAATGAAAATCAAACACATTCAAACAAAGCTTTTTGAATCAAATGAATGTCAAATGCATTCAAAATAGCGATTTGAATCAAGTGAAAGTCAAACAAATTCAATCAAAGCTTTTTGAATCAAATGATTGTCAAATCCATTCAACAATGCTAATTGAATCATATGAAAGTCAAGCACATTCAAACAAATCTCTTTGAATCAAATGAAAGTGAAATGCATTCAAAAAAGCTAATTTTATCAAGTGAAAGTCAAACACATTCAAACAAAGCGTTTTGAATCAAATGATTGTCAAATGCATTCAACGAGGCTAATTGAATCATATGACAGTTAAACACATTCAAACAAAGATTTTTGAATCAAATGAAAGTCAAATGTATTCAACAAAGCTAATTGATTCAAATGAAAGTCAATGGCATTCTAACAAACCTAATTGAATCAAATGAAAGTCAACCACATTCAAACAATGCGAATTGAATCAAATGAAAGTCAACCACATTCAAACAAAGCTAATTAAATCAAGTGAAAGTCAAACACATTCAAACAAAGATTTTGAATCAAAGGAAAGCCAAATGAATTAAAAAAAGCTAATTGAATCAAGTGAAAGTCAAACAAATTCAAACATCGCTTTTTGAATCAAATGATTGTCAAATGCATTCAACGATGCTAATTGAATCATATGACAGTTAAACACATTCCAACAAATCTTTTTGAATCAAATGAAATTCAAATGCATTCAACGAACCTAATTGAATCAATTGAAAGTTAACCATATTCAAGCAAAGCTAATTGAATCAAATGAAAGTCAAACAAATTCAAACAAAGTTATTTGAATCAAATGAAAGTCAAACACATTCTAACAATGCTATTTGAATGAAATGAAAGTCAAATGCATTCAAAAAAGCTAATTAAATCAAAAAAAGTCTAACACATTCAAACAAAGCTAATTGCATCAAACGAAAGTCAAACACATTCAACCAAAGCTAATTAAATCATATGAAAGTCCAATGCATTCAAAAAAGCTAATTGAATCAAGTGAAAGTCTAACAAATTCAAACAAAGCATTTTGATTCAAATGATTGTCAAATGGATTAAACGAGGCTAATTGAATCATATGACAGTCAAACACATTCAAACAAAACTTTTTGAATCAAAAGAAAGTCAAATGCATTCAACAAAGCTAATTAAATCAATTGAAAGTTAACCTCATTTAAGCAAAGCTAATTGAATCAAATGATAGTCAAACGCATTCAAACAAAGCTATTTGAATCAAATGAAAGTCAAACACATTTAAGCAATGCTATTTGAATCAAATGAAAGTCAAACGCATTCAAAAAAGGTCTTTAAATCAAGTTAAAATAAAAAACATTCATACAAAGCTATTTGAATCAAGTTAAAGTCAAACACATTCAAACAAAGCTTTTTGAATTAAATGAAGGTCAAATGCATTAAACAAAGCTAATTGAATCAAATGAAACTCAATCACATTCAAACAAAGCTAATTAAATCAAATGAAAATCAAACACATTCAAACAAAGCTTTTTGAATCAAATGAATGTCAAATGCATTCAAAATAGCGATTTGAATCAAGTGAAAGTCAAACAAATTCAATCAAAGCTTTTTGAATCAAATGATTGTCAAATCCATTCAACAATGCTAATTGAATCATATGAAAGTCAAGCACATTCAAACAAATCTCTTTGAATCAAATGAAAGTGAAATGCATTCAAGAAAGCTAATTTTATCAAGTGAAAGTCAAACACATTCAAACAAAACTTTTTTAATGAAATGATTGTCAAATGCATTCAACGAGGCTAATTGAATCATATGACAGTCAAACACATTCAAACAAAGATTTTTGAATCAAATGAAAGTCAAATGTATTCAACAAAGCTAATTGATTCAAATGAAAGTCAATGGCATTCTAACAAACCTAATTGAATCAAATGAAAGTCAACCACATTCAAACAATGCGAATTGAATCAAATGAAAGTCAACCACATTCAAACAAAGCTAATTAAATCAAGTAAAAGTCCAACACATTCAAACAAAGCTTTTTGAATCAAAGGAAAGTCAAATGAATTCAAAAAAAGCTAATCGAATCAAATGAAAGTTATACAAATTCAAACATCGCTTTTTGAATCAAATGATTGTCAAATGCATTCAACGATGCTAATTGAATTATATGACAGTTAAACACATTCCAACAAATCTTTTTGAATCAAATGAAAGTCAAATGCATTCAACAAACCTAATTGAATCAATTGAAAGTTAACCATATTCAAGCAAAGCTAATTGAATCAAATGAAAGTCAAACAAATTCAAACAAAGTTATTTGAATTAAATGAAAGTCAAACACATTCTAACAATGTTATTTGGATGAAATGAAAGTCAAATGCATTCGAAAAAGCTAATTAAATCAAAATAAATTCAAACACATTCAAACAAAGCTAATTGCATCAAACGCTAGTCAAACACATTCAAACAAAGCTAATTAAATCATATGAAAGTGATGCGTGCATCAATGTGAACGATGAGCATGTTGAAGAATTATTCCAAGAAAGTCAAGAAAGCATGAATCTATACTTGGAAGCTTCTTCAATAGGTCAAACTTACTATCGGGGGCATCAAGACAAAGCCACGCTTTGTATGGTGGCGTTCTTGGGAGTTCTTGAAGCTTCTTGATAGTTCTTTAAGGTTTCTTTAAAAGCTTTCTTAGGTTTTTGCTTACAAGTTTTTACCTTTCACTTGAAAGGGTTTTTCTTGTTTTAAGCACTTAGGATTTCTAATTGCATTAGGAATTGTTTTAGTCTAGTAGGCGTCAATAATAGCTTGGAGTGCAAGCTTGAGTTAGGATAAAATAGGCAAGTTTTATCTTAAGAGTAGTTAGAGTTTAAGTAGGATTAAATAACTAAATCAAAGTTATCTAAACTTGATTAAGTTATGCAATCCGTGGGTTTTTGTTAGGGGATTAGAATTCTAATTCAAGTGGGATTAGGATAATTGATTGAGTTTATAAATATAGGGTTGTAATCTTCGAATAATATACAAGTTTAATCATACATTCATAATAATATTTCTTATTGCTTTTGTTTAAGTTGGATTACTTAAATTCTTGATTGGTGGATTCCAATTTGCTGTTTTGTTTGTTTTAGTTAAAACAATCACCTAGGTTGATTAATTAGGTGGATTCTTGATTAATTAATCTAAGTTTCTTGCTTAATTCTTGGTGAATTTTCTGTATAGAATTAGGTTAGATTCATATCTTTGTGAGGCTTAGTTTTCGGACTAAAAATCACATCATCTTGGTATCAGAGCACAGTTTCGGTAGAATTTAAACTGGTGACGTTAGGCTTGGAATTTTTGGCTGAAATTTTGTGGCAAGATTCAGAAAACGTAGATCAACATTGTGTCAAAATTTCGTGTCAATTGGACGCGTAACGAAGTCTGTGCAACCTCAAACTTTTGAGAGTGTTACACAAAGTTGCGATCTGGAGAACGGTTCTTATTTGCTTCAAGAATCAATCAAGATTCAATCTTTTAATCAAGATTTTGCATAAACTAAACCTGGTTTGTGTAGGAGCAATGAGTGACGAAGAAATCCCAGGGATTCCAAGGGGTTTGAACCTTGATCAAGCGCATAACTTGCGGAGGGATCGTCAAATAGAGCGATTGTCACAACAATTGCAAGAAGTATTGGCTAGGCTTGACGAACGTGACAAAACTTCATCTTCAAGGAAGAACAAATCAGTTGCAATTTCTAGTTCAAGTGAAGACGAATATGAAAGGAGAAAAGCAAGTAGATCACGCCATAAAGATTCATCTTCGAGTGATGAACCTAGAAGGCATAGACGGAAGAACAAGGCCAAAGATGATGACCGAAATATAAGGTTAGATTTTCCGGAATTCAATGGTAGTATGCTAGACCCCGAAAAATATTTTGAGTGGGTTAGAAGAGCCGAAACACTCTTTGATTACAAGGAGTATGATGAACGAAAGAGGTGCAAACTTGCTGAATTAAAACTCACAGGTTATGCGAGTTTATGGTATGATAATCTCAAGAAAAAGAGACGCAAGGAGGGACGATCCAAGATCACTACTTGGACACAATTGCAGAAATATATGAAGCGTCAATTTGTGCCCCATGAGTACGTGCAAGAAGTGTATCTCAAGATGCAGACTTTTAAGCAAGGAAATCAATCCGTGGAGGCTTATTTGTGTGAGTTTGAGAAACTATGTTTATTGTGTGATTTAGAAGAAATTCTAGGGCACAAAATAGCACGTTTTATTGCAGGTTTGAACGAAAATGTTCAAGAGAAGATTGAATTGCACGAATACTATTCGTTTGAAGAAGTATGCAAGGCGGCCATTAAGGTTGAAAGACAATTCAAGGCCAAGAAGACCTCAAGTGTGAAACCGTTCACACGCACGTTCACAAAGGCTAGTGACAAGCCTACCTTTGATAGGACTTCTTCTAATCCGTATGCTAAAGATAACAAACCCAGAAACGAAGCTAGCAAGAAGGTGACCGAAGATAGAAAATGTTTCAAATGTGGGAGTGTTGGCCACATAGCAAGCAATTGCTACTCAAAACGCACTATGACGGCTCAAGAATGGGAAGAAGAGAAAGCTAGGTGCGAGGGAAATAGTGACATGGAGGTTGTGGTCGAGAAAGAACGTGATTTTGAAGAAGAGGAGGGTAGTGCCGAAGAGGTTGATGGTGAAACGCAAGGAAAGAGCTTGGTTCTAAGGAGAGCTCTTCACTCTAAACCTATGCCCGTTGAAGAGAATCAAAGAGAGAAAATCTTTTTAACAAGGTGCAAGGTGGAAGATCGATTGTGTGACGTAATAATAGACTCGGGAAGTTGCACAAATGTGGTGTCTACAACTTTGATCAACAAATTAGAGTGGCCTACAACCGATCACCCAAAACCTTACAAGCTACATTGGCTCAATGATGCTAGTGACGTGAAGGTAACGAAACGAGCCCTAATCACCTTTTCAATTGGCAAATATCATGATAAAGTTTTATGTGATGTATGCCCTATGGATGCTTGTCATATCTTATTGGGTAGACCATGGCAATATGATAGATTTGTCAAGTTTAATGGTAGGACAAATGTGTATATAATTCGAAAAGGAAAGGGGGAAAAATCATATGCATTGAAACCACTTGTTGATCATAGAATTAACCCTAGTTCAAAAGGTGCATATTTAATTGGGGAAAAGGAGTTGAAGAAAGACAAGGGAAAATTCGAGTGGACCAAGGAAGCCCAACGTGCATTTGATTTGGTCAAAAGGAAGCTATGTGAAGCACCCGTACTTGCATTGCCGGATTTTTCACAACCATTTGAGGTAGAGACCGACGCTAGTGGTGTAGGGATTGGTGCCGTTTTGGTTCAAAAGAAGCGCCCTATTGCCTATTTTAGTGAGAAATTAAACGGTGCTAGATTGAACTATTCTACCTATGACAAGGAGTTCTATGCTATTGTGCGAGCATTGGACCATTGGAGTCACTATTTGCGCCCAAATCACTTTGTGTTGCATAGTGATCACGAAGCTTTGAAGTACATTCATGGTCAACAAAAATTGAACCCTAGACATGCTAAATGGGTAGAGTTTCTACAAGCTTTCAATTTTTCTTCAAAGTATAAGGAGGGGAAAGCAAATGTAGTGGCCGATGCACTATCTAGAAGACACACGTTGCTTGGAGTGTTGAATTGTAAACTACTTGGTTTCGCGTTAATCAAGGAGTACTATAAGGGGGACGTGGATTTCTCTACAATCCTAGAGGAGTGTTCCAAGGGGGCCGTAGGTTCCTATGTTTTACAAGACGGTTTTCTTTTCAAGGGGAATCGTTTGTGCGTGCCTAAGTGTTCTATTAGAGAATTAATAGTAAGAGAAGTGCATGGAGGAGGGATAGCGGGACATTTTGGCATAACGAAAACATTAACTATGCTGCAAGAGCATTTTTATTGGCCTAGAATGCTAGCGGATGTACAATCAATAGTTTCTAGGTGTGCAACATGTCAAAAAGCCAAGGCTACGTTTCATCAAGGCTTATATACGCCCTTGCCCGTGCCAGATTCACCTTGGGAAGACGTGTCTATGGATTTTGTAGTTGGTTTGCCAAGGACTCAAAGAGGAAAGGACTCAATCATGGTTGTAGTGGATCGATTTTCCAAGATGGCTCATTTCATACCTTGTCACAAAGTGGACGATGCTATGAAAGTGGCGGAATTGTATTTCAAGGAAGTGGTGAGACTACATGGGTTGCCGAACAGTATTGTGAGTGATCGTGATACAAAGTTCATGAGTTTCTTTTGGAAATCACTATGGAAGTTGGTGGGAACGAAGCTGTTATTTAGTACATCATATCACCCGCAAACGGACGGACAAACGGAGGTAACAAATCGAACTCTTGGTGTGCTTTTACGTGGACTAGTGAGCAACACACAAAAAGATTGGGATATTAAGCTTGCTCATGCCGAGTTTGCTTACAATAGATCACCTACTTATGCCACAAAACACACACCATTCGAAGTTGTTTATGGTGTCAATCCAAAAATGCCCATTGATTTAATTGAAATTCCAAAAGGGGAAGTGATTCATAAGGATGCCGAGACTAAAATCAAGTACATGATAAAGCTACACGCACAAGTTAGAGCTAGGATTGAACGTGTCAATGAACTCTACAAAGCACGAGCTAACAAGAACAAAAAGCCACAAAGTTTTGAAGTTGGCGACTTGGTGTGGCTACACTTGAGAAAAGAGAGATTTCCTAACAAACGAAAGAATAAATTGATGCCAAGAAGTGAGGGGCCGTTCAAGATTATTGAGAAGATCAATGAGAATGCATATAAGCTTGAATTGCCGGGAGAATATGGTGTAAGCGCAACATTTAATATTGGGGATTTGGTGAAGTATTTGCCAGATGGTGCTATTGAAGATTTGAGGGCAAATTCTTTTGAAGAAGGGGAGGATGATGCGTGCATCAATGTGAACGATGAGCATGTTGAAGAATTATTCCAAGAAAGTCAAGAAAGCATGAATCTATACTTGGAAGCTTCTTCAATAGGTCAAACTTACTATCGGGGGCATCAAGACAAAGCCACGCTTTGTATGGTGGCGTTCTTGGGAGTTCTTGAAGCTTCTTGATAGTTCTTTAAGGTTTCTTTAAAAGCTTTCTTAGGTTTTTGCTTACAAGTTTTTACCTTTCACTTGAAAGGGTTTTTCTTGTTTTAAGCACTTAGGATTTCTAATTGCATTAGGAATTGTTTTAGTCTAGTAGGCGTCAATAATAGCTTGGAGTGCAAGCTTGAGTTAGGATAAAATAGGCAAGTTTTATCTTAAGAGTAGTTAGAGTTTAAGTAGGATTAAATAACTAAATCAAAGTTATCTAAACTTGATTAAGTTATGCAATCCGTGGGTTTTTGTTAGGGGATTAGAATTCTAATTCAAGTGGGATTAGGATAATTGATTGAGTTTATAAATATAGGGTTGTAATCTTCGAATAATATACAAGTTTAATCATACATTCATAATAATATTTCTTATTGCTTTTGTTTAAGTTGGATTACTTAAATTCTTGATTGGTGGATTCCAATTTGCTGTTTTGTTTGTTTTAGTTAAAACAATCACCTAGGTTGATTAATTAGGTGGATTCTTGATTAATTAATCTAAGTTTCTTGCTTAATTCTTGGTGAATTTTCTGTATAGAATTAGGTTAGATTCATATCTTTGTGAGGCTTAGTTTTCGGACTAAAAATCACATCAGAAAGTCAAATGCATTCATAAAAGCTAATTGAATCAAGTGAAAGTCCAACAAATTCAAACAAAGCATTTTGATTCAAATGATTGTCAAATGGATTAAACGAGGCTAATTGAATCATATGACAGTCAAACACATTCAAACAAAACTTTTTGAATCAAAAGAAAGTCAAATGCATTAAACAAAGCTAATTAAATCAATTGAAAGTTAACCTCATTTAAGCAAAGCTAATTGAATCAAATGAAAGTCAAACGCATTCGAACAAAGCTATTTAAATCAAATGAAAGTCAAACACATTTAAGCAATGCTATTTGAATCAAATGAAAGTCAAACGCATTCAAAAAATGTCTTTAAATCAAGTTAAAATAAAAAACATTCATACAAAGCTATTTGAATCAAATTAAAGTCAAACACATTCAAACAAAGCTTTTTGAACTAAATGAAGGTCAAATGCATTAAACAAAGCAAATTGAATCAAATGAAAGTCAATCACATTCAAACAAAGCTAATTAAATCAAATGAAAATCAAACACATTCAAACAAAGCTTTTTGAATCAAATGAATGTCAAATGCATTTAAAATAGCGATTTGAATCAAGCGAAAGTCAAACAAATTCAGTCAAAGCTTTTTGAATCAAATGATTGTCAAATCCATTCAACAATGCTAATTCAATCATATTAAAGTCAAGCACATTCAAACAAATCTCTTTGAATTAAATGAAAGTGAAATGCATTCAAAAAAGCTAATTTTATCAAGTGAAAGTCAAACACATTCAAACAAAGCTTTTTGAATCAAATGATTGTCAAATGCATTCAACGAGGCTAATTGAATCATATGACAGTCAAACACATTCAAACAAAGATTTTTGAATCAAATGAAAGTCAAATGTATTCAACAAAGCTAATTGATTCAAATGAAAGTCAATGGCATTCTAACAAACCTAATTGAATCAAATGAAAGTTAACCACATTCAAACAATGCGAATTGAATCAAATGAAAGTCAACCACATTCAAACAAAGCTAATTAAATCAAGTGAAAGTCAAACACATTCAAACAAAGCTTTTTGAATCAAAGGAAAGTCAAATGAATTCAAAAAAGTTAATTGATTCAGGTGAAAGTCAAAAAAATTCAAACATCGCTTTTTGAATCAAATGATTGTCAAATGCATTCAACGATGCTAATTGAATCATATGACAATCAAACACATTCCAACAAATCTTTTTTAATCAAATGAAAGTCTAATGCATTCAACGAACCTAATTGAATCAATTGAAAGTCAACCACATTCTAATAAAGCTAATTGAATCAAATGAAAGGCAAACACATTCAAGAAATGCTATTTAATTCAAATGAAAGTCAAACACATTCTAAAAATGCTATTTGAATGAAATGAAAGTCAAATGCATTCAAAAAAGCTAATTAAATCAAAATAAATTCAAACACATTCAAACAAAGCTAATTGCATCAAACGCTAGTCAAACACATTCAAACAAAGCTAATTAAATCATATGAAAGTCAAATGCATTCAAAAAAGCTAATTGAATCAAGTGAAAGTCCAACAAATTCAAACAAAGCATTTTGATTCAAATGATTGTCAAATGGATTAAACGAGGCTAATTGAATCATATGACAATCAAACACATTCAAACAAAACTTTTTGAATCAAAAGAAAGTCAAATGCATTAAACAAAGCTAATTAAATCAATTGAAAGTTAACCTCATTTAAGCAAAGCTAATTGAATCAAATGAAAGTCAAACGCATTCGAACAAAGGTATTTAAATCAAATGAAAGTCAAACACATTTAAGCAATGCTATTTGAATCAAATGAAAGTCAAACGCATTCAAAAAATGTCTTTAAATCAAGTTAAAATAAAAAACATTCATACAAAGCTATTTGAATCAAATTAAAGTCAAACACATTCAAACAAAGCTTTTTGAACTAAATGAAGGTCAAATGCATTAAACAAAGCAAATTGAATCAAATGAAAGTCAATCACATTCAAACAAAGCTAATTAAATCAAATGAAAATCAAACACATTCAAACAAAGCTTTTTGAATCAAATGAATGTCAAATGCATTTAAAATAGCGATTTGAATCAAGCGAAAGTCAAACAAATTCAGTCAAAGCTTTTTGAATCAAATGATTGTCAAATCCATTCAACAATGCTAATTCAATCATATTAAAGTCAAGCACATTCAAACAAATCTCTTTGAATTAAATGAAAGTGAAATGCATTCAAAAAAGCTAATTTTATCAAGTGAAAGTCAAACACATTCAAACAAAGCTTTTTGAATCAAATGATTGTCAAATGCATTCAACGAGGCTAATTGAATCATATGACAGTCAAACACATTCAAACAAAGATTTTTGAATCAAATGAAAGTCAAATGTATTCAACAAAGCTAATTGATTCAAATGAAAGTCAATGGCATTCTAACAAACCTAATTGAATCAAATGAAAGTTAACCACATTCAAACAATGCGAATTGAATCAAATGAAAGTCAACCACATTCAAACAAAGCTAATTAAATCAAGTGAAAGTCAAACACATTCAAACAAAGCTTTTTGAATCAAAGGAAAGTCAAATGAATTCAAAAAAGTTAATTGATTCAGGTGAAAGTCAAAAAAATTCAAACATCGCTTTTTGAATCAAATGATTGTCAAATGCATTCAACGATGCTAATTGAATCATATGACAATCAAACACATTCCAACAAATCTTTTTTAATCAAATGAAAGTCTAATGCATTCAACGAACCTAATTGAATCAATTGAAAGTCAACCACATTCTAATAAAGCTAATTGAATCAAATGAAAGGCAAACACATTCAAGAAATGCTATTTAATTCAAATGAAAGTCAAACATATTCTAACAATGCTATTTGAATGAAATGAAAGTCAAATGCATTCAAAAAAGCTAATTAAATCAAAAGAAAGTCAAACACATTCAAACAAAGCTAATTGCATCAAACGAAAGTCAAACACATTCAAACAAAGCTAATTAACTCATTTGAAAGTCAAATGCATTCAAAAAAGCTAATTGAATCAAGTAAAAGTCCAACTAATTCAAACAAAGCATTTTGATTCAAATGATTGTCAAATGGATTAAATGAGGCTAATTGAATCATATGACAGTCAAACACATTCAAACAAAACTTTTTGAATTAAAAGAAAGTCAAATGCATTCAACAAAGCTAATTAAATCAATTGAAAGTTAACCTCATTTAAGCAAAGCTAATTGAATCAAATGAAAGTCAAACGCATTCAAACAAAGCTATTTGAATCAAATGAAAGTCAAACACATTTAAGCAATGCTATTTGAATCAAATGAAAGTCAAACGCATTCAAAAAAGGTCTTTAAATCAAGTTAAAATAAAAAACATTCATACAAAGCTATTTGAATCAAATTAAAGTCAAACACATTCAAACAAAGCTTTTTGAATTAAATGAAGGTCAAATGCATTAAACAAAGATAATTGAATCAAATGAAAGTCTAACACATTCTAACAATGCTATTTGAATGAAATGAAAGTCAAATGCATTCAAAAAAGCTAATTAAATCAAAATAAAGTCAAACATATTCAAACAAAGCTAATTGCATCAAACGAAAGTCAAACACATTCAAAAAAAGCTAATTAAATCATATGAAAGTCAAATGCATTCAAAATAGCTAATTGAATCAAGTGAAAGTCCAACAAATTCAAACAAAGCATTTTGATTCAAATGATTGTCAAATGGATTAAACGAGGCTAATTGAATCATATGACAGTCAAACACATTCAAACAAAACTTTTTGAATCAAAAGAAAGTCAAATGCATTCAACAAAACTAATTAAATCAATTGAAAGTTAACCTCATTTAAGCAAAGCTAATTGAACCAAATGAAAGTCAAACGCATTCAAACAAAGCTATTTGAATCAAATGAAAGTCCAAACACATTTAAGCAATGCTATTTTAATCAAATGAAAGTCAAACGCATTCAAAAAAGGTCTTTAAATCAAGTTAAAATAAAAAACATTCATACAAAGCTATTTGAATCAAATTAAAGTCAAACACATTCAAACAAAGCTTTTTAAATTAAATGAAGGTCAAATGCATTAAACAAAGCTAATTGAATCAAATGAAAGTCAATCACATTCAAACAAAGCTAATTAAATCAAATTAAATTCAAACACATTCAAACAAAGCTTTTTGAATCAAATGAATGTCAAATGCATTTAAAATAGCGATTTGAATCAAGTGAAAGTCAAACAAATTCAATCAAAGCTTTTTGAATCAAATGATTGTCAAATCCATTCAACAATGCTAATTGAATCATATGAAAGTCAAAGACATTCAAACAAATCTCTTTGAATCAAAAGAAAGTGAAATGCATTCAAAAAAGCTAATTTTATCAAGTGAAAGTCAAACACATTCAAACAAAGCTTTTTGAATCAAATGATTGTCAAATGCATTCAACGAGGCTAATTGAATCATATGTCAGTCAAACACATTCAAACAAAGATTTTTGAATCAAATGAAAGTCAAATGTATTCAACAAAGCTAATTGATTTAAATGAAAGTCAATGGCATTCTAACAAACCTAACTGAATCAAATGAAAGTCAACCACATTCAAACAATGCGAATTGAATAAAATGAAAGTCAACCACATTCTAACAAAGCTAATTAAATCAAGTGAAAGTCAAACACATTCAAACAAAGCTTTTTAAATCAAAGGAAAGTCAAATGAATTCAAAAAAGCTAATTGAATCAGGTGAAAGTCAAACAAATTCAAACATCGCTTTTTGAATCAAATGATTGTCAAACGCATTCAACGATGCTAATTGAATCATATGACAGTCAAACACATTCCAACAAATCTTTTTGAATCAAATGAAAGTCTAATGCATTCAACGAACCTAATTGAATCAATTGAAAGTGAACCACATTCTAATAAAGCTAATTGAATCAAATGAAAGGCAAACACATTCAAGAAATGCTATTTGAATCAAATGAAAGTCAAACACATTCTAACAATGCTATTTGAATGAAATGAAAGTCAAATGCATTCAAAACAGCTAATTAAGACAAAAGAAAGTCAAACACATTCAAACAAAGCTAATTAACTCATATGAAAGTCAAATGCATTCAAAAAAGCTAATTGAATCAAGTGAAAGTCCAACAAATTCAAACAAAGCATTTTGATTCAAATGATTGTCAAATGGATTAAACGAGGCTAATTGAATCATATGACAGTCAAACACATTCAAACAAAACTTTTCGAATCAAAAGAAAATCAAATGCATTCAACAAAGCTAATTAAATCAATTGAAAGTTAACCTCATTTAAGCAAAGCTAATTGAACCAAATGAATGTCAAACGCATTCAAACAAAGCTATTTGAATCAAATGAAAGTCAAACACATTTAAGCAATGCTATTTGAATCAAATGAAAGTCAAACGCATTCAAAAAAGGTCTTTAAATCAAGTTAAAATAAAAAAACATTCAAACAAAGCTATTTGAATCAAATTAAAGTCAAACACATTCAAACTAAGCTTTTTGAATTAAATGAAGGTCAAATGCATTAAACAAAGCTAATTGAATCAAATGAAAGTCAATCACATTCAAACAAAGCTAATTAAATCAAATGAAAATCAAACACATTCAAACAAAGCTTTTTGAATCAAATGAATGTCAAATGCATTCAAAATAGCGATTTGAATCAAGTGAAAGTCAAACAAATTCAATCAAAGCTTTTTGAATCAAATGATTGTCAAATCCATTCAACAATGCTAATTGAATCATATGAAAGTCAAGCACATTCAAACAAATCTCTTTGAATCAAATGAAAGTGAAATGCATGAAAACAAGCTAATTTTATCAAGTGAAAGTCAAACACATTCAAACAAAGCTTTTTGCATCAAATGATTGTCAAATACATTCAACGAGGCTAATTGAATCATATGACAGTCAAACACATTCAAACAAAGATTTTTGAATTAAATGAAAGTCAAATGTATTCAACAAAGCTAATTGATTCAAATGAAAGTCAATGGCATTCTAACAAACCTAATTGAATCAAATGAAAGTCAACCACATTCAAACAATGCGAATTGAATCAAATGAAAGTCAACCACATTCAAACAAAGCTAATTAAATCAAGTGAAAGTCAAACACATTCAAACAAAGCTTTTTGAATCAAAGGAAAGTCAAATGAATTCAAAAAAGCTAATTGAATCAAGTGAAAGTCAAACAAATTCAAACATCGCTTTTTAAATCAAATGATTGTCAAATGCATTCAACGATGCTAATTGAATCATATGACAGTTAAACACATTCCAACAAATCTTTTTGAATTAAATGAAAGTCAAACGCATTCAACGAACCTAATTGAATCAATTGAAAGTTAACCATATTCAAGCAAAGCTAATTGAATCAAATGAAAGTCAAACAAATTCAAACAAAGTTATTTGAATCAAATGAAAGTCAAACACATTTAAGCAATGCTATTTGAATCAAATGAAAGTCAAACGCATTCAAAAAAGGTCTTTAAATCAAGTTAAAATAAAAAACATTCATACAAAGCTATTTGAATCAAATTAAAGTCAAACACATTCAAACAAAGCTTTTTAAATTAAATGAAGGTCAAATGCATTAAACAAAGCTAATTGAATCAAATGAAAGTCAATCACATTCAAACAAAGCTAATTAAATCAAATGAAATTCAAACACATTCAAACAAAGCTTTTTGAATCAAATGAATGTCAAATGCATTTAAAATAGCGATTTGAATCAAGTGAAAGTCAAACAAATTCAATCAAAGCTTTTTGAATCAAATGATTGTCAAATCCATTCAACAATGCTAATTGAATCATATGAAAGTCAAAGACATTCAAACAAATCTCTTTGAATCAAAAGAAAGTGAAATGCATTCAAAAAAGCTAATTTTATCAAGTGAAAGTCAAACACATTCAAACAAAGCTTTTTGAATCAAATGATTGTCAAATGCATTCAACGAGGCTAATTGAATCATATGTCAGTCAAACACATTCAAACAAAGATTTTTGAATCAAATGAAAGTCAAATGTATTCAACAAAGCTAATTGATTCAAATGAAAGTCAATGGCATTCTAACAAACCTAATTGAATCAAATGAAAGTCAACCACATTCAAACAATGCGAATTGAATCAAATGAAAGTCAACCAAATTCAAACAAAGCTAATTAAATCAAGTGAAAGTCAAACACATTCAAACAAAGCTTTTTAAATCAAAGGAAAGTCAAATGAATTCAAAAAAGCTAATTGAATCAGGTGAAAGTCAAACAAATTCAAACATCGCTTTTTGAATCAAATGATTGTCAAATGCATTCAACGATGCTAATTGAATCATATGACAGTCAAACACATTCCAACAAATCTTTTTGAATCAAATGAAAGTCTAATGCATTCAACGGACCTAATTGAATCAATTGAAAGTGAACCACATTCAAATAAAGCTAATTGAATCAAATGAAAGGCAAACACATTCAAGAAATGCTATTTGAATCAAATGAAAGTCAAACACATTCTAACAATGCTATTTGAATGAAATGAAAGTCAAATGCATTCAAAAAAGCTAATTAAGACAAAAGAAAGTCAAACACATTCAAACAAAGCTAATTGCATCAAACGAAAGTCAAACACATTCAAACAAAGCTAATTAACTCATATGAAAGTCAAATGCATTCAAAAAAGCTAATTGAATCAAGTGAAAGTCCAACAAATTTAAACAAAGCATTTTGATTCAAATGATTGTCAAATGGATTAAACGAGGCTAATTGAATCATATGACAGTCAAACACATTCAAACAAAACTTTTTGAATCAAAAGAAAGTCAAATGCATTCAACAAAGCTAATTAAATCAATTGAAAGTTAACCTCATTTAAGCAAAGCTAATTCAATCAAATGAAAGTCAAACGCATTCAAACAAAGCTATTTGAATCAAATGAAAGTCAAACACCTTTAAGCAATGCTATTTGAATCAAATGAAAGTCAAAAGCATTCAAAAAAGGTCTTTAAATCAAGTTAAAAAAAACATTCATACAAAGCTATTTGAATCAAATTAAAGTCAAACACATTCAAACAAAGCTTTTTAAATTAAATGAAGGTCAAATGCATTAAACAAAGCTAATTGAATCAAATGAAAGTCAATCACATTCAAACAAAGCTAATTAAATCAAATGAAAATCAAACACATTCAAACAAAGCTTTTTGAATCAAATGAATGTCAAATGCATTCAAAATAGCGATTTGAATCAAGTGAAAGTCAAACAAATTCAATCAAAGCTTTTTGAATCAAATGATTGTCAAATCCATTCAACAATGCTAATTGAATCATATAAAAGTCAAGCACATTCAAACAAATCTCTTTGAATCAAATGAAAGTGAAATGCATTCAAAAAAGCTAATTTTATCAAGTGAAAGTCAAACACATTCAAACAAAGCTTTTTGAATCAAATGATTGTCAAATGCATTCAACGAGGCTAATTGAATCATATGACAGTCAAACACATTCAAACAAAGATTTTTGAATCAAATGAAAGTCAAATGTATTCAAAAAAGGTAATTGATTCAAATGAAAGTCAATGGCATTCTAACAAACCTAATTGAATCAAATGAAAGTCAACCACATTCAAACAATGCGAATTGAATCAAATGAAAGTCAACCACATTCAAACAAAGCTAATTAAATCAAGTGAAAGTCAAACACATTCAAACAAAGCTAATTGCATCAAACGAAAGTCAAACACATTCAAACAAAGCTAATTAACTCATATGAAAGTCAAATGCATTCAAAAAAGCTAATTGAATCAAGTGAAAGTCCAACAAATTTAAGCAAAGCATTTTGATTCAAATGATTGTCAAATGGATTAAACGAGGCTAATTGAATCATATGACAGTCAAACACATTCAAACAAAACTTTTGGAATCAAAAGAAAGTCAAATGCATTCAACAAAGCTAATTAAATCAATTGAAAGTTAACCTCATTTAAGCAAAGCTAATTGAATCAAATGAAAGTCAAACGCATTCAAACAAAGCTATTTGAATCAAATGAAAGTCAAACACATTTAAGCAATGCTATTTGAATCAAATGAAAGTCAAAAGCATTCAAAAAAGGTCTTTAAATCAAGTTAAAAAAAACATTCATACAAAGCTATTTGAATCAAATTAAAGTCAAACACATTCAAACAAAGCTTTTTAAATTAAATGAAGGTCAAATGCATTAAACAAAGCTAATTGAATCAAATGAAAGTCAATCACATTCAAACAAAGCTAATTAAATCAAATGAAAATCAAACACATTCAAACAAAGCTTTTTGAATCAAATGAATGTCAAATGCATTCAAAATAGCGATTTGAATCAAGTGAAAGTCAAACAAATTCAATCAAAGCTTTTTGAATCAAATGATTGTCAAATCCATTCAACAATGCTAATTGAATCATATAAAAGTCAAGCACATTCAAACAAATCTCTTTGAATCAAATGAAAGTGAAATGCATTCAAAAAAGCTAATTTTATCAAGTGAAAGTCAAACACATTCAAACAAAGCGTTTTGAATCAAATGATTGTCAAATGCATTCAACGAGGCTAATTGAATCGTATGACAATCAAACACATTCAAACAAAGATTTTTGAATCAAATGAAAGTCAAATGTATTCAAAAAAGGTAATTGATTCAAATGAAAGTCAATGGCATTCTAACAAACCTAATTGAATCAAATGAAAGTCAACCACATTCAAACATTGCGAATTGAATCAAATGAAAGTCAACCACATTCAAACAAAGCTTTTTGAATCAAAGGAAAGTCAAATGAATTCAAAAAAGCTAATTGAATCAAGTGAAAGTCAAACAAATTCAAACATCGCTTTTTGAATCAAATGATTGTCAAATGCATTCAACGATGCTAATTGAATCATATGACAGTTAAACACATTCCAACAAATCTTTTTGAATCAAATGAAAGTCAAACGCATTCAACGAACCTAATTGAATCAAATGAAAGTCAAACGCATTCAAACAAAGCTATTTGAATCAAATGAAAGTCAAACACATTTAAGCAATGCTATTTGAATCAAATTAAAGTCAAACGCATTCAAAAAAGGTCTTTAAATCAAGTTAAAATAAAAAACATTCATACAAAGCTATTTGAATCAAATTAAAGTCAAACACATTCAAACAAAGCTTTTTGAATTAAATGAAGGTAAAATGCATTAAACAAAGCTAATTGAATCAAATGAAAGTCAATCACATTCTAACAAAGCTAATTAAATCAAATGAAAATCTAACACATTCAAACAAAGCTTTTTGAATCAAATGAATGTCAAATGCATTCAAAATAGCGATTTGAATCAAGTGAAAGTCAAACAAATTAAATTTAAGCTTTTTGAATCAAATGATTGTCAAATCCATTCAACAATGCTAATTGAATCATATGAAAGTCAAGCACATTTAAACAAATCTCTTTGAATCAAATGAAAGTGAAATGCATTCAAAAAAGCTAATTTTATCAAGTGAAAGTCAAACACATTCAAAAAAGCTAATTTTATCAAGTGAAAGTCAAACACATTCAAACAAAGCTTTTTGAATCAAATGGTTGTCAAATGCATTCAACGAGGCTAATTGAATCGTATGACAGTCAAACACATTCAAACAAAGATTTATGAATCAAATGAAAGGTAAATGTGTTTAACAAAGCTAATTGATTCAAATGAAAGTCAATGGCATTTTAACAAACCTAATTGAATCAAATGAAAGTCAACCACATTCAAACAATGCGAATTGAATCAAATGAAAGTCAACCACATTCAAACAAAGCTAATTAAATCAAGTGAAAGTCAAACACATTCATACAAAGCTTTTTTAATCAAAGGAAAGTCAAATGAATTCAAAAAAGCTAATTGAATCAAGTGAAAGTCAAACAAATTCAAACATTGCTTTTTGAATCAAATGATTGTCAAATGCATTCAACGATGCTAATTGAATCATATGACCGTTAAACACATTCCAACAAATCTTTTTGAATCAAATGAAAGTCAAACGCATTCAACGAACCTAATTGAATCAATTGAAAGTTAACCATATTCAAGCAAAGCTAATTGAATCAAATGAAAGTCAAACAAATTCAAACAAAGTTATTTGAATCAGATGAATGTCAAACACATTCTATCAATGCTATTTGAATGAAATGAAAGTAAAATGCATTTAAAAAAGCTAATTAAATCAAAAGAAAGGCAAACACATTCAAACAAAGCTAATTGCATCAAACGAAAGTCAAACACATTCAAACAAAGCTAATTAAATCATATGAAAGTTAATTGCAGTCAAAAAAGCTAATTGAATCAAGTGAAAGTCCAACAAATTCAAACAAAGCATTTTGACTCAAATGATTGTCAAATGGATTAACAAGGCTAATTAAATCATATGACAGTCAAACAAATTCAAACAAAACTTTTTGAATCAAAAGAAAGTCAAATGCATTCAACAAAGCTAATTAAATCAATTGAAAGTTCACCTCATTTAAGCAAAGCTAATTGAATCAAATAAAAGTCAAACGCATTCAAACAAAGCTATTTGAATCAAATGAAAGTCAAACACATTTAAGTAGTGCTATTTGAATCAAATGAAAGTCAAACGCATTCAAAAAAGGTCTTTAAATCAAGTTAAAATAAAAAACATTCATACAAAGCTATTTGAATCAAATTAAAGTCAAACACATTCAAACAAAGCTTTTTGAATTAAATGAAGGTCAAATGCATTAAACAAAGCTAATTGAATCAAATGAAAGTCAATCACATTCTAACAAAGCTAATTAAATCAAATGAAAATCAAACACATTCAAACACTTTTGAATCAAATGAATGTCAAATGCATTCAAAATAGCGATTTCAATCAAGTGAAAGTCAAACAAATTCAATCAAAGCTTTTTGAATCAAATGATTGTCAAATCCATTCAACAATGCTAATTGAATCATATGAAAGTCAAGCACATTCAAACAAATCTCTTTGAATCAAATGAAAGTGAAATGCATTCAAAAAAGCTAATTTTATCAAGTGTCAAACACATTCAAACAAAGCTTTTTGAATCAAATGATTGTCAAATGCATTCAACGAGGCTAATTGAATCATATGACAATCAAACACATTCAAACAAAGATTTTTGAAATAAATGAAAGTCAAATGTATTCAACAAAGCTAATTGATTCAAATGAAAGTCAATGGCATTCTAACAAACCTAATTGAATCAAATGAAAGTCAACCACATTCAAACAATGCGAATTGAATCAAATGAAAGTCAACCACATTCAAACAAAGCTAATTAAATCAAGTGAAAGTCAAACACATTCAAACAAAGCTTTTTGAATCAAAGAAAAGTAAAATGAATTCAAAAAAGCTAATTGAATCAAGTGAAAGTCAAACATATTCAAGCAAAGCTAATTGAATCAAATGAAAGTCAAACAAATTCAAACAAAGTTATTTAAATCATATGACAGTCAAACACATTCAATCAATGCTATTTGAATCAAATGAAAGTCAAACGCATTAAAAAAAGGTATTTAAATCAAGTGAAAGTCAAAAACATTCAAACATAGCTATTGGAATCAAATTCAAGTCAAACACATTCAAACAAAGAATTTTGAATTAAATGAAAGTCAAATGCATTAAACAAAGCTAAAGGAATCAAATGAAAGTCAATCACATTCAAACAAAGCTAATTTAATCAAATGAAAAAAAACACATTCAAACAAAGCTTTTTGAATAAAATGAAAGTCTAATGTATTCAAAATAGCGATTTGAATCAATTGAAAGTCAAACAAATTTAATCAAATCTTTTTGAATCAAATGATTGTCAAATCCATTCAACGATGCTAATTGAATCATATGAAAGTCAAGCACATTCAAACAAACCTCTTTGAATCAAATGAAAGTGAAATGCATTCAAAAAAGCTAATTTTATCAAGTGAAAGTCAAACACATTCAAACAAAGCTTTTTGAATCAAATGATTGTCAAATGCATTCAACGAGGCTAATTGAATCATATGACAGTCAAACAAATTCAAATAAAGATTTTTGAATCAAATGAAAGTCAAATATATTCAACAAAGCTAATTGATTCAAATGAAAGTCAGTGGCATTCTAACAAACCTAATTGAATCAAATGAAAGTCAACCACATTCAAACAATGCTAATTGAATAAAATGAAAGTCAACCACATTCAAACAAAGCTAATTAAATCAAGTGAAAGTGAAACACATTCAAACAAAGCTTTTTGAATCAAAGGAAAGTCAAATGAATTCAAAAAAGCTAATTGAATCAAGTGAAAGTCAAACAAATTCAAACATCGCTTTTTGAATCAAATGATTGTCAAATGCATTCAACGATGCTAATTGAATCATATGACAGTTAAACACATTCCAACAAAACTTTTTGAATCAAAAGAAAGTCAAATGCATTCAACAAAGCTAATTAAATCAATTGAAAGTTAACCTCATTTAAGCAAAGCTAATTGAATCAAATGAAAGTCAAACAAATTCAAACAAAGTTATTTGAATCAAATGAAAGTCAAACACATTCAAGCAATGCTATTTGAATCAAATGAAAGTCAAACACATTCAAACAAAGAATTTTGAATTAAATGAAAGTCAAATGCATTAAACAAAGCTAAAGGAATCAAATGAAAGTCAATCACATTCAAACAAAGCTAATTTAATCAAATGAAAATAAAACACATTCAAACAAAGCTTTTTGAATAAAATGAAAGTCAAATGCATTCAAAATAGCGATTTGAATCAATTGAAAGTCAAACAAATTCAATCAAAGCTTTTTGACTCAAATGATTGGCAAATCCATTCAACGATGCTAATTGAATTATATGAAAGTCAAGCACATTCAAACAAATCTCTTTGAATCAAATGAAAGTGAAATGCATTCAAAAAAGCTAATTTTATCAAGTGAAAGTAAAACACATTCAAACAAAGCTTTTTGAATCAAATGATTGTCAAATGCATTCAACGAGGCTAATTGAATCATATGACAGTCAAACACATTCAAACAAAGATTTTTGAATCAAATGAAAGTCAAATGTATTCAATAAAGCTAATTGATTCAAATGAAAGTCAGTGGCATTCTAACAAACCTAATTGAATCAAATGAAAGTCAACCACATTCAAACAAGGCGAATTGAATCAATTGAAAGTTAACCACATTCAAACAAAGCTAGTTAAATCAAGTGAAAGTCAAACACATTCAAACAAAGCTTTTTGAATCAAAGGAAAGTCAAATGAATTCAAAAAAGCTAATTGAATCGGGTGAAAGTCAAACAAATTCAAACATCGCTTTTTGAATCAAATGATTGTCAAATGCATTCAACGATGCTAATTGAATCATATGACAGTCAAACACATTCCGACAAATCTTTTAGAATCAAATGAAAGTCTAATGCATTCAACGAACCTAATTGAATCAATTGAAAGTCAACCACATTCTAATAAAGCTAATTGAATCAAATGAAAGTCAAACACATTCAAGAAATGCTATTTGAATCAAATGAAAGTCAAACGCATTAAAAAAGGTATTTAAATTAAGTGAAAGTCAAAAAACATTCAAACAAAGCTATTTGAATCAAATTAAAGTCAAACACATTCAAACAAAGAATTTTGAATTAAATAAAAGTCAAATGCATTAAACAAAGCTAAAGGAATCAAATGAAAGTCAATCACATTCAAACAAAAGTAATTTAATCAAATGAAAATCAAACACATTCAAACAAAGCTTTTTGAATAAAATGAAAGTGAAATGCATTCAAAATAGCGATTTGAATCAATTGAAAGTCAAACAAATTCAATCAAAGCTTTTTGAATCAAATGATTGTCAAATCCATTCAACGATGCTAATTGAGTTATATGAAAGTCAAGCACATTCAAACAAATCTCTTTGAATCAAATGAAAGTGAAATGCATTCAAAAAAGCTAATTTTATCAAGTGAAAGTCAAACACATTCCAACAAAGCATTTTGAATCAAATGATTGTCAAATGCATTCAACGAGGCTAATTGAATCATATGACAGTCAAACACATTCAAACAAAGATTTTTGAATCAAATGAAAGTCAAATGTATTCAACAAAGCTAATTGATTCAAATGAAAGTCAGTGGCATTCTAACAAACCTAATTGAATCAAATAAAAGTCAACCACATTCAAACAATGCGAATTGAATCAAATGAAAGTCAACCACATTCAAACAAAGCTAATTAAATCAAGTGAAAGTCAAACACATTCAAACAAAGCTTTTTGAATCAAAGGAAAGTCAAATGAATTCAAAGAAGCTAATTGAATCGAGTGAAAGTGAAACAAATTCAAACATCGCTTTTTGAATCAAATGATTGTCAAATGCATTTAACTATGCTAATTGAATCATATGACAGTCAAACACATTCCGACAAATCTTTTAGAATCAAATGAAAGTCTAATGCATTCAACGAACCTAATTGAATCAATTGAAAGTCAACAACATTCTAATAAAGCTAATTGAATCAAATGAAAGTCAAACACATTCAAGAAATGCTATTTGAATCAAATGAAAGTCAAACGCATTCAAAAAATGTATTTAAATCAAATGAAAGTAAAAAAACATTCAAACAAAGCTATTTGAATCAAATTAAAGTGAAACACATTCAAATAAAGAATTTTGAATTAAATGAAAGTCAAATGCATTAAACAAAGCTAAAAGAATCAAATGAAAGTCAATCACATTCAAACAAAAGTAATTTAATCAAATGAAAATCAAACACATTCAAACAAAGCTTTTTGAATAAAATAAAAGTCTAATGCATTCAAAATAGCGATTTGAATCAATTGAAAGTCAAACGAAATCAATCAAAGCTTTTTGAATCAAATGATTGTCAAATCCATTCAACGATGCTAATTGAATTATATGAAAGTCAAGCACATTCAAACAAATCTCTTTGAATCAAATGAAAGTGAAATGCATTCAAAAAAGCTAATTTTATCAAGTGAAAGTCAAACACATTCAAACAAAGCTTTTTGAATCATATGATTGTCAAATGCATTCAACGAGGCTAATTGAATCATACGAAATTCAAACACATTCAAACAAAGATTTTTGAATCAAATGAAAGTCAAATATATTCTACAAAGCTAATTGATTTAAATGAAGGTCAGTGGCATTCTAACAAACCTAATTGAATCAAATGAAAGTCAACCACATTCAAACAATGCGAATTGTATCAAATGAAAGTCAACCACATTAAAATAAAGCTAATTAAATCAAGTGAAAGTCAAACACATTCAAACTAAGCTTTTTGAATCAAAGGAAAGTCAAATGAATTCAAAAAATCTAATTGAATCAAGTGAAAAACAAACAAATTCAAACATCGCTTTTTGAATCAAATGATTGTCAAATGCATTCAACGATGCTAATTGAATCATATGACAGTCAAACGCATTCCGAAAAATCTTTTAGAATCAAATGAAAGTCTAATGCATTCAACGAACCTAATTGAATCAATTGAAAGTCAACCACATTCTAATAATGCTAATTGAATCAAATGAAAGTCAAACACATTCAAGAAATGCTATTTGAATCAAATGAAAGTCAAACACATTCAAAAAAGGTATTTAAATCAAGTGAAAGTCAAAAAACATTCAAACAAAGCTATTTGAATCAAATTAAAGTCAAACACATTCAAACAAAGAATTTTGAATTAAATGAAAGTCAAATGCATTAAACAAAGCTAAAGGAATCAAATGAAAGTCAATCACATTAAAACAAAAGTAATTTAATCAAATGAAAATCAAACACATTCAAACAAAGCTTTTTGAATAAAATGAAAGTGAAATGCATTCAAAATAGCGATTTGAATCAATTGAAAGTCAAACAAATTCAATCAAAGCTTTTTGAATCAAATGATTGTCAAATCCATTCAACGATGCTAATTGAGTTATATGAAAGTCAAGCACATTCAAACAAATCTCTTTGAATCAAATGAAAGTGAAATGCATTCAAAAAAGCTAATTTTATCAAGTGAAAGTCAAACACATTCAAACAAAGCTTTTTGAATCAAATGATTGTCAAATGCATTCAACGAGGCTAATTGAATCATATGACAGTCAAACACATTCAAACAAAGATTTTTGAATCAAATAAAAGTCAAATATATTCAACAAAGCTAATTGATTCAAATGAAAGTCAGTGGCATTCTAACAAACCTAATTGAATCAAATGAAAGTCAACCACATTCAAACAATGCGAATTGAATCAAATGAAAGTCAACCACATTCAAACAAAGCTAATTAAATCAAGTGAAAGTCAAACACATTCAAACAAAGCTTTTTGAATCAAAGGAAAGTCAAATGAATTCAAAAAAGCTAATTGAATCAAGTGAAAGTCAAACATATTCAAGCAAAGCTAATTTAATCAAATGAAAGTCAAACAAATTCAAACAAAGTTATTTGAATCATATGACAGTCAAACACATTCAAGCAATGCTATTTGAATCAAATGAAAGTCAAACGCATTAAAAAAAGGTATTTAAATCAAGTGAAAGTCAAAAACATTCAAACAAAGCTATTGGAATCAAATTCAAGTCAAACACATTCAAACAAAGAATTTTGAATTAAATGAAAGTCAAATGCATTAAACAAAGCTAAAGGAATCAAATGAAAGTCAATCACATTCAAACAAAGCTAATTTAATCAAATGAAAATAAAACACATTCAAACAAAGCTTTTTGAATAAAATGAAAGTCTAATGTATTCAAAATAGCGATTTGAATCAATTGAAAGTCAAACAAATTTAATCAAATCTTTTTGAATCAAATGATTGTCAAATCCATTCAACGATGCTAATTGAATCATATGAAAGTCAAGCACATTCAAACAAACCTCTTTGAATCAAATGAAAGTGAAATGCATTCAAAAAAGCTAATTTTATCAAGTGAAAGTCAAACACATTCAAACAAAGCTTTTTGAATCAAATGATTGTCAAATGCATTCAACGAGGCTAATTGAATCATATGACAGTCAAACAAATTCAAACAAAGATTTTTGAATCAAATGAAAGTCAAATATATTCAACAAAGCTAATTGATTCAAATGAAAGTCAGTGGCATTCTAACAAACCTAATTGAATCAAATGAAAGTCAACCACATTCAAACAATGCTAATTGAATAAAATGAAAGTCAACCACATTCAAACAAAGCTAATTAAATCAAGTGAAAGTGAAACACATTCAAACAAAGCTTTTTGAATCAAAGGAAAGTCAAATTAATTCAAAAAATCTAATTGAATCAAGTGAAAGTCAACCATATTCAAGCAAAGCTAATTGAATCAAATGAAAGTCAAACAAATTGAAACAAAGTTATTTAAATCAAATGAAAGTCAAACACATTCAAGCAATGCTATTTGAATCAAATGAAAGTCAAATGCATTAAAAAAAGGAATTTAAATCAAGTGAAAGTAAAAAACATTCAAACAAAGCTATTTGAATCAAATTCAAGTCAAACACATTCAAACAAAGATTTTTGAATTAAATGAAAATCTAATGCATTAAACAAAGCTAAAGGAATCAAATGAAAGTCAATCACATTCAAACAAAACTAATTTAATCAAATGAAAATAAAACACATTCAAACAAAGCTTTTTGAATAAAATGAAAGTCTAATGTATTCAAAATAGCGATTTGAATCAATTGAAAGTCAAACAAATTTAATCAAAGCTTTTTGAATCAAATGATTGTCAAATCTATTCAACGATGCTAATTGAATCATATGAAAGTCAAGCACATTCAAACAAATCTCTTTGAATCAAATGAAAGTGAAATGCATTCAAAAAAGCTAATTTTATCAAGTGAAATTCAAACACATTCAAACAAAGCTTTTTAAATCAAATGATTGTCAAATGCATTCAACGAGGCTAATTGAATCATATGACAGTCAAACAAATTCAAACGAAGATTTTTGAATCAAATGAAAGTCAAATATATTCAACAAAGCTAATTGATTCAAATGAAAGTCAGTGGCATTCTAACAAACCTAATTGAATCAAATGAAAGTCAACCACATTCAAACAATGCTAATTGAATCAAATGAAAGTCAACCACATTCAAACAAAGCTAATTAAATCAAGTGAAAGTGAAACACATTCAAACAAAGCTTTTTGAACCAAAGGAAAGTCAAATGAATTCAAAAAAGCTAATTGAATCAAGTGAAAGTCAACCATATTCAAGCAAAGCTAATTGAATCAAATGAAAGTCAAACAAATTCAAACAAAGTTATTTGAATCAAATGAAAGTCAAACACATTCAAGCAATGCTATTTGAATCAAATGAAAGTCAAACGAATTAAAAAAAGGTATTTAAATCAAGTGAAAGTCAAAAACATTCAAACAAAGCTATTTGAATCAAATTCAATTCAAACACATTCAAACAAAGAATTTTGAATTGAATGAAAGTCAAATGCATTAAACAAAGCTAAAGGAATCAAATGAAAGTCAATCACATTCAAACAAAGCTAATTTAATCAAATGAAAATAAAACACATTCAAACTAAGCTTTTTGAATAAAATGAAAGTCTAATGTATTCAAAATAGCGATTTGAATCAATTGAAAGTTTAACAAATTTAATCAAAGCTTTTTGAATCAAATGATTGTCAAATCCATTCAACGATGCTAATTGAATCATATAAAAGTCAAGCACATTCAAACAAATCTCTTTGAATCAAATGAAAGTGAAATGCATTCAAAAAAGCTAATTTTATCAAGTGAAAGTCAAACACATTCAAACAAAGCTTTTTGAATCAAATGATTGTCAAATGCATTCAACGAGGCTAATTGAATCATATGACAGTCAAACAAATTCAAACAAGATTTTTGAATCAAATGAAAGTCAAATATATTCAACAAAGCTAATTGATTCAAATGAAAGTCAGTGGCATTCTAACAAACCTAATTAAATAAAATGAAAGTCAACAACATTCAAACAATGCTAATTCAATCAAATGAAAGTCAACCACATTCAAACAAAGCTAATTAAATCAATTGAAAGTGAAACACATTCAAACAAAGCTTTTTGAATCAAAGGAAAGTCAAATGAATTCAAAAAAGCTAATTGAATCAAGTGAAAGTCAACCATATTCAAGCAAAGCTAATTGAATCAAATGAAAGTCAAAAAAAATTCAAACAAAGTTATTTGAATCAAATGAAAGTCAAACACATTCAAGCAATGCTATTTGAATCAAATGAAAGTCAAACGCATTAAAAAAAGGTATTTAAATCAAGTGAAAGTCAAAAACATTCAAACAAAGCTATTTGAATCAAATTAAAGTCAAACACATTCAAACAAAGAATTTTGAATTAAATGAAAGTCAAATGCATTAAACAAAGCTAAAGGAATCAAATGAAAGTCAATCACATTCAAACAAAGCTAATTTAATCAAATGAAAATAAAACACATTCAAACAAAGCTTTTTGAATAAAATGAAAGTCAAATGCATTCAAAATAGCGATTTGAATAAATTGAAAGTCAAACAAATCGTTTTGAATCAAATGATTGTCAAATCCATTCAACGATGCTAATAGAATTATATGAAAGTCAAGCACATTCAAACAAATCTCTTTGAATCAAATGAAAGTGAAATGCATTCAAAAAAGCTAATTTTATCAAGTGATAGTCAAACACATTCAAACAAAGCTTTTTAAATCAAACGATTGTCAAATGCATTCAACGAGGCTAATTGAATCATATGACAGTCAAACAAAACTTTTTGAATCAAATGAAAGTCAAATGCATTCAACATAGCAAATTGACTCAATTGAAAGTTAACCACATTCAAGCAAAGCTAATTGAATTAAATGAAAGTCAAACACAATTAAACAAAGCTATTTGAACCAAATGAAAGTCAAACACATTCAAGAAATGCTATTTCAATCAAATGAATGTCAAACGCATTCAAAAAAGGTATTTAAATCAAGTGAAAGTAAAAAATCATTGAAACAAAGCTATTTGAATCAAATTAAAGTCAAACACATTCAAACTAAGAATTTTGAATTAAATGAAAGTCAAATTCATTAAACAAAGCTAAAGGAATCAAATGAAAGTCAATCACATTCAAACAAAAGTAATTTAATCAAATGAAAATCAAACACATTCAAACAAAGCTTTTTGAATAAAATGAAAGTCAAATGCATTCAAAATAGCGATTTGAATCAATTGAAAGTCAAACAAATTCAATCAAAGCTTATTGAATCAAATGATTGTCAAATCCATTCAACGATGCTAATTGAGTTATATGAAAGTCAAGCACATTCAAACAAATCTCTTTGAATCAAATGAAAGTGAAATGCATTCAAAAGAGCTAATTTTATCAAGTGAAAGTCAAACACATTCAAACAAAGCTTTTTGAATCAAATGATTGTCAAATGCATTCAACGAGGCTAATTGAATCATATGACAGTCAAACACATTCAAACAAAGATTTTTGAATCAAATGAAAGTCAAATATATTCAACAAAGCTAATTGATTCAAATGAAAGTCAGTGGCATTCTAACAAACCTAATTGAATCAAATGAAAGTCAACCACATTCAAACTATGCTAATTGAATCAAATGAAAGTCAACCACATTCAAACAAAGCTAATTAAATCAAGTGAAAGTGAAACACATTCAAACAAAGCTTTTTGAATCAAAGGAATGTCAAATGAATTCAAAAAAGCTAATTGAATCAAGTGAAAGTCAACCATATTCAAGCAAAGCAAATTGAATCAAATGAAAGTCAAAAAAATTCAAACAAAGTTATTTGAATCAAATGAAAGTCAAACACATTCAAGCAATGCTATTTGAATCAAATGAAAGTCAAACGCATTAAAAAAAAGGTATTTAAATCATGTGAAAGTCAAAAACATTCAAACAAAGCTATTTGAATCAACTTAAAGTCAAACACATTCAAACAAAGAATTTTGAATTAAATGAAAGTCAAATGCATTAAACAAAGCTAAAGGAATCAAGTTAAAGTCAATCACATTCATACAAAGCTAATTTAATCAAATGAAAATAAAACACATTCAAACAAAGCTTTTTGAATAAAATGAAAGTCAAATGCATTCAAAATAGCGATTTGAATAAATTGAAAGTCAAACAAATCGTTTTGAATCAAATGATTGTCAAATCCATTCAACGATGCTAATTGAATTATATGAAAGTCAAGCACATTCAAACAAATCTCTTTGAATCAAATGAAAGTGAAATGCATTAAAAAAAGCTAATTTTATCAAGTGAAAGTCAAACACATTCAAACAAAGCTTTTTAAATCATACGATTGTCAAATGCATTCAACGAGGCTAATTGAATCATATGACAGTCAAACACATTCAAACAAAGATTTTTGAATCAAATGAAAGTCAAATGTATTTAACAATGCTAATTGATTTAAATGAAAGTCACTGGCATTCTAACAAACCTAACTGAACCAAATGAAAGTCAAACACATTCAAGAAATGCTATTTGAATCAAATGAAAGTCAAACGCATTCAGAAAAGGTATTTAAATCAAGTGAAAGTCAAAAAACATTCAAACAAAGCTATTTGAATCAAATTAAAGTCAAACACATTGAAACAAAGAATTTTGAATTAAATGAAAGTCAAATGCATTAAACAAAGCAAAAGGAATCAAATGAAAGTCAATCACATTTAAACAAAAGTAATTTAATCAAAAGTAATTTAATCAAATGAAAATCAAACACATTCAAACAAAGCTTTTTAATAAAATGAAAGTCAAATGCATTCAAAATAGCGATTTGAATCAATTGAAAGTCAAAAAAAATTCAATCAAAGCTTTTTGAATCAAATGATTGTCAAATCCATTTAAGGATGCTAATTGAATTATATGAAAGTCAAGCACATTTAAACAAATCTCTTTGAATCAAATGAAAGTGAAATGCATTCAAAAAAGCTAATTTTATTAAGTGAAAGTCAAACACATTCAAACAAAGCTTTTTGAATCAAATGATTGTCAAATGCATTCAACGAGGCCAATTGAATCATATGACAGTCAAACAAAACTTTTTGAATCAAATGAAAGTCAAATGCATTCAACAAAGCAAATTGACTCAATTGAAAGTTAACCACATTCAAGCAAAGCTAATTGAATTAAATGAAAGTCAAACACAATTAAACAAAGCTATTTGAACCAAATGAAAGTCAAACACATTCAACCAATGCTATTTGAATCAAATGAAAGTCAAACGCATTCAAACAAAGAATTTTGAATTAAATGAAAGTCAAATGCATTAAACAAAGCTAAAGGAATCAAATGAAAGTCAATCACATTCAAACAAAAGTAATTTAATTAAATGAAAATCAAACACATTCAAACAAAGCTTTTTGAATAAAATGAAAGTCAAATGCATTCAAAATAGCGATTTGAATCAATTGAAAGTTAAACAAATTCAATCAAAGCTTTTTGAATCAAATGTTTGTCAAATCCATTCAACGATGCTAGTTGAGTTATATGAAAGTCAAGCACATTCAAACAAATCTCTTTGAATCAAATGAAAGTGAAATGCATTCAAAAAAGCTAATTTTATCAAGTGAAAGTCAAACACATTTTAAACAAAGCTTTTTGAATCAAATGATTGTCAAATGCATTCAACGAGGCTAATTGAATCATATGACAGTCAAACACATTCAAACAAAGATTTTTGAATCAAATGAAAGTCAATAGTATTTAACAATGCTAATTGATTTAAATGAAAGTCACTGGCATTCTAACAAACCTAATTGAACCAAATGAAAGTCAAACACATTCAAGAAATGCTATTTGAATAAAATGAAAGTCAAACGCATTCAAAAAAGGTATTTAAATCAAGTGAAAGTCAAAAAACATTCAAACAAAGCTATTTGAATCAAATTAAAGTCAAACACATTCAAACAAAGAATTTTGAATTAAATGAAAGTCAAATGCATTAAACAAAGCTAAAGGAATCAAATGAAAGTCAATCACATTTAAACAAAAGTAATTTAATCAAATGAAAATCAAACACATTCAAACAAAGCTTTTTAATAAAATGAAAGTCAAATGCATTCAAAATAGCGATTTGAATCAATTGAAAGTCAAACAAATTCAATCAAAGCTTTTTGAATCAAATGATTGTCAAATCCATTCAACGATGCTAATTGAATTATATGAAAGTCAAGCACATTTAAACAAATCTCTTTGAATCAAATGAAAGTGAAATGCATTAAAAAAAGCTAATTTTATCAAGTGAAAGTCAAACACATTCAAACAAAGCTTTTTGAATCAAATGATTGTCAAATGCATTCAACGAGGCTAATTGAATCATATGACAGTCAAACACATTCAAACAAAGATTTTTGAATCAAATGAAAGTCAAATATATTCAACAAAGCTAATTGATTCAAATGAAAGTCAGTGGCATTCTAACAAACCTAATTGAATCAAATGAAAGTCAACCACATTCAAACTATGCTAATTGAATCAAATGAAAGTCAACCACATTCAAACAAAGCTAATTAAATCAAGTGAAAGTGAAACACATTCAAACAAAGCTTTTTGAATCAAAGGAATGTCAAATGAATTCAAAAAAGCTAATTGAATCAAGTGAAAGTCAACCATATTCAAGCAAAGCTAATTGAATCAAATGAAAGTCAAACACATTCAAGCAATGCTATTTGAATTAAATGAAAGTCAAACGCATTAAAAAAAGGTATTTAAATCAAGTGAAAATCAAAAACATTCAAACAAAGCTATTTGAATCAAATTAAAGTCAAACACATTCAAACAAAGAATTTTGAATTGAATGAAAGTCAAATGCATTAAACAAAGCTAAAGGAATCAAGTTAAAGTCAATCACATTCAAACAAAGCTAATTTAATCAAATGAAAATCAAACACATTCAAACAAAGCTTTTTGAATAAAATGAAAGTCAAATGCATTCAAAATAGCGATTTGAATCAATTGAAAGTCAAACAAATTCAATCAAAGCTTATTAAATCAAATGATTGTCAAATCCATTCAACGATGCTAATTGAATTATACGAAAGTCAAGCACATTCAAACAAATGTCTTTGAATCAAATGAAAGTGAAATGCATTCAAAAAAGCTAATTTTATCAAGTGAAAGTCAACCACATTCAAACAAAGTTTTTTGAATCAAATGATTGTCAAATGCATTCAACGAGGCTAATTGAATCATATGACATTCAAACACATTCAAACAAAGATTTTTGAATCAAATGAAAGTCAAATGTATTCAACAATGCTAATTGATTTAAATGAAAGTCACTGGCATTCTAACAAACCTAATTGAACCGAATGAAAGTCAAACACATTCAAGAAATGCTATTTGAATCAAATGAAAGTCAAACGCATTCAAAAAAGGTATTTAAATCAAGTGAAAGTAAAAAAACATTCAAACAAAGCTATTTGAATCAAATTAAAGTTAAACACATTCAAACAAACAATTTTGAATTAAATGAAAGTCAGATGCATTAAACAAAGCTAAAGGAATCAAATGAAAGTCAATCACATTCAAACAAAAGTAATTTAATCAAATGAAAATCAAACACATTCAAACAAAGCTTTTTGAATAAAATTAAAGTCAAATGCATTCAAAATAGCGATTTTAATCAATTGAAAATCAAACAAATTCAATCAAAGCTTTTTGAATCAAATGATTGTCAAATCCATTCAACGATGCTAATTGAGTTATATGAAAGTCAAGCACATTCAAACAAATCTCTTTGAATCAAATGAAAGTGAAATGCATTCAAAAAAGCTAATTTTATCAAGTGAAAGTCAAACACATTCAAACAAAGCTTTTTGAATCAAATGATTGTCAAATGCATTCAACGAGGCTAATTGAATCATATGACAGTCAAACACATTCAAACAAAGATTTTTGAATCAAATGAAAGTCAAATATATTCAACAAAGCTAATTGATTCAAATGAAAGTCAGTGGCATTCTAACAAACCTAATTGAATCAAATGAAAGTCAACCACATTCAAACTATGCTAATTGAATCAAATGAAAGTCAACCACATTCAAACAAAGCTAATTAAATCAAGTGAAAGTGAAACACATTCAAACAAAGCTTTTTGAATCAAAGGAATGTCAAATGAATTCAAAAAAGCTAATTGAATCAAGTGAAATTCAACCATATTCAAGCAAAGCTAATTGAATCAAATGAAAGTCAAACACATTCAAGCAATGCTATTTGAATTAAATGAAAGTCAAACGCATTAAAAAAAGGTATTTAAATCAAGTGAAAATCAAAAACATTCAAACAAAGCTATTTGAATCAAATTAAAGTCAAACACATTCAAACAAAGAATTTTGAATTGAATGAAAGTCAAATGCATTAAACAAAGCTAAAGGAATCAAGTTAAAGTCAATCACATTCAAACAAAGCTAATTTAATCAAATGAAAATCAAACACATTCAAACAAAGCTTTTTGAATAAAATGAAAGTCAAATGCATTCAAAATAGCGATTTGAATCAATTGAAAGTCAAACAAATTCAATCAAAGCTTATTAAATCAAATGATTGTCAAATCCATTCAACGATGCTAATTGAATTATACGAAAGTCAAGCACATTCAAACAAATGTCTTTGAATCAAATGAAAGTGAAATGCATTCAAAAAAGCTAATTTTATCAAGTGAAAGTCAACCACATTCAAACAAAGTTTTTTGAATCAAATGATTGTCAAATGCATTCAACGAGGCTAATTGAATCATATGACAGTCAAACACATTCAAACAAAGATTTTTGAATCAAATGAAAGTCAAATGTATTCAACAATGCTAATTGATTTAAATGAAAGTCACTGGCATTCTAACAAACCTAATTGAACCGAATGAAAGTCAAACACATTCAAGAAATGCTATTTGAATCAAATGAAAGTCAAACGCATTCAAAAAAGGTATTTAAATCAAGTGAAAGTAAAAAAACATTCAAACAAAGCTATTTGAATCAAATTAAAGTTAAACACATTCAAACAAACAATTTTGAATTAAATGAAAGTCAGATGCATTAAACAAAGCTAAAGGAATCAAATGAAAGTCAATCACATTCAAACAAAAGTAATTTAATCAAATGAAAATCAAACACATTCAAACAAAGCTTTTTGAATAAAATTAAAGTCAAATGCATTCAAAATAGCGATTTTAATCAATTGAAAATCAAACAAATTCAATCAAAGCTTTTTGAATCAAATGATTGTCAAATCCATTCAACGATGCTAATTGAGTTATATGAAAGTCAAGCACATTCAAACAAATCTCTTTGAATCAAATGAAAGTGAAATGCATTCAAAAAAGCTAATTTTATCAAGTGAAAGTCAAACACATTCAAACAAAGCTTTTTGAATCAAATGATTGTCAAATGCATTCAACGAGGCTAATTGAATCATATGACAGTCAAACACATTCAAACAAAGATTTTTGAATCAAATGAAAGTCAAATATATTCAACAAAGCTAATTGATTCAAATGAAAGTCAGTGGCATTCTAACAAACCTAATTGAATCAAATGAAAGTCAACCACATTCAAACTATGCTAATTGAATCAAATGAAAGTCAACCACATTCAAACAAAGCTAATTAAATCAAGTGAAAGTGAAACACATTCAAACAAAGCTTTTTGAATCAAAGGAATGTCAAATGAATTCAAAAAAGCTAATTGAATCAAGTGAAATTCAACCATATTCAAGCAAAGCTAATTGAATCAAATGAAAGTCAAACACATTCAAGCAATGCTATTTGAATCTAATGAAAGTCAAACGCATTAAAAAAAGGTATTTAAATCAAGTGAAAGTAAAAAACATTCAAACAAAGCTATTTGAATCAAATTAAAGTCAAACACATTCAAACAAAGAATATTTAATTAAATGAAAGTCAAATGCATTAAACAAAGCTAAAGGAATCAAGTTAAAGTCAATCACATTCAAACAAAGCTAATTTAATCAAATGAAAATCAAACACATTCAAACAAAGCTTTTTGAATAAAATGAAAGTCAAATGCATTCAAAATAGCGATTTGAATCAATTGAAAGTCAAACAAATTCAATCAAAGCTTTTTGAATCAAATGATTGTCAAATCCATTCAACGATGCTAATTGAATCATATGAAAGTCAAGCACATTCAAACAAATCACTTTGAATCAAATGAAAGTGAAATGCATTCAAAAAAGCTAATTTTATCAAGTGAAAGTCAAACACATTCAAACAAAGCTTTTTGAATCAAATTATTGTCAAATGCATTCAACGAGGCTAATTGAATCATATGACAGTCAAACACATTCAAACAAAGATTTTTGAATCAAATGAAAGTCAAATGTATTTAACAAAGCTAATTGATTCAAATGAAAGTCACTGGCATTCTAACAAACCTAATTGAACCAAATGAAAGTCAAACACATTCAAGAAATGCTATTTGAATCAAATGAAAGTCAAACGCATTCAAAAAAGGTATTTAAATCAAGTGAAAGTAAAAAAACATTCAAACAAAGCTATTTGAATCAAATTAAAGTCAAACACATTCAAACAAAGAATTTTGAATTAAATGAAAGTCAGATGCATTAAACAAAGCTAAAGGAATCAAATGAAAGTCAATCACATTCAAACAAAAGTAATTTAATCAAATGAAAATCAAACACATTCAAACAAAGCTTTTTGAATAAAATGAAAGTCAAATGCATTCAAAATAGCGATTTGAATCAATTGAAAGTCAAACAAATTCAATCAAAGCTTTTTGAATCAAATGATTGTCAAATCCATTCAACGATGCTAATTGAATTATATGAAAATCAAGCATATTCAAACAAATCTCTTTGAATCAAATAAAAGTGAAATGCATTCAAAAAAGCTAATTTTATCAAGTGAAAGTCAAACACATTCAAACAAAGCTTTTTGAATCAAATGATTGTCAAGTGCATTCAACGAGGCTAATTGAATCATATGACAGTCAAACACATTCAAACAAAGATTTTTTAATCAAATGAAAGTCAAATATATTCAACAAAGCTAATTGATTCAAATGAAAGTCACTAGCATTCTAACAAAAATCCTAATTGAATCAAATGAAAGTCAACCACATTCAAACAATGCTAATTGAATAAAATGAAAGTCAACCACATTCAAACAAAGCTAATTAAATCAAGTGAAAGTTAAACACATTCAAACAAAGCTTTTTGAATCAAAGGAAAGTCAAATGAATTCAAAAAAGCTAATTGAATCAAGTGAAAGTCAACCATATTCAAGCAAAGCTAATTGAATCAAATGAAAGTCAAACAAATTCAAACAAAGTTATTTGAATCAAATGAAAGTCAAACACATTCAACCAATGCTATTTGAATCAAATGAAAGTCAAACGCATTAAAAAAAGGTATTTAAATCAAGTGAAAGTCAAAAACATTCAAACAAAGCTATTTGAATCAAATTAAAGTCAAACACATTCAAACAAAGAATTTTGAATTAAATGAAAGTCAAATGCATTAAACAAAGCTAAAGGAATCAAGTTAAAGTCAATCACATTCAAACAAAGCTAATTTAATCAAATGAAAATCAAACACATTCAAACAAAGCTTTTTGAATAAAATGAAAGTCAAATGCATTCAAAATAGCGATTTGAATCAAGTGAAAGTCAAACAAATTCAATCAAAGCTTATTGAATCAAATGATTGTCAAATCCATTCAACGATGCTAATTGAATTATACGAAAGTCAAGCACATTCAAACAAATGTCTTTGAATCAAATGAAAGTGAAATGCATTCAAAAAAGCTAATTTTATCAAGTGAAAGTCAAACACATTCAAACAAAGCTTTTTGAATCAAATGATTGTCAAATGCATTCAACGAGGCTAATTGAATCATATGACAGTCAAACACATTCAAACAAAGATTTTTGAATCAAATGAAAGTCAAATGTATTTAACAAAGCTAATTGATTCAAATGAAAGTCAATGGCATTCTAACAAACCTAATTGAATCAAATGAAAGTTAGCCACATTCAACCAATGCTAATTGAATCAAATGAAAGTGAACCACATTCAAACAAAGCTAATTAAATTATGCGAAAGTCAAACACATTCAAACAAAGCTTTTTGAATCAAAGGATAGTCAAATGAATTCAAAAAAGCTAATTGAATCAAGTGAAATTCAAAAACAAATTCAAGCAAAGCTAATTGAATCAAATGAAAGTCAAACAAATTCAAACAAAGTTATTTGAATCAAATGAAAGTCAAACACATTCAAGCAATGCTATTTGAATCAAATGAAAGTCAAACGCATTCAAAAAAGGGAATTAAATCAAGTGAAAGTCAAAAACATTCAAACAAAGCTATTTGAATCAAATTAAAGTCAAACACATTCAAACAAAGCTTTTTGAATTAAATGAAAGTCAAATGCATTAAATAAAGCTAAATGAATCAAATGAAAGTCAATAACATTCAAACAAAGCTAATTTAATCAAATGAAAATCAAACACATTCAAACAAAGCTTTTTGAATAAAATGAAAGTCTAATGTATTCAAAATAGCGATTTAAATCAATTGAAAGTCAAACAAATTTAATCAAAGTTTTTTGAATCAAATGATTGTCAAAACCATTCAACGATGCTAATTGAATCATATGAAAGTCAAGCACATTCAAACAAATCTCTTTGAATCAAAGGAAAGTCAAATGAATTCAAAAAATTTGATTGAATCAAGTGAAAGTCAAACAAATTCAAACATCGCTTTTTGAATCAAATGATTGTCAAATGCATTCAACGATGCTAATTGAATCATATGAAAGTCAAACACATTCAAACAAAGCTTTTTGAATAAAATTAAAGTCTAATGTATTCAAAATAGCGATTTGGATCAATTGAAAGTTAAACAAATTCAATCAAAGTTTTTTGAATCAAATGATTGTCAAATCCATTCAACGATGCTAATTAAATCATATGAAAGTCAAGCACATTCAAACAAATCTCTTTGAATCAAAGGAAAGTCAAATGAATTCAAAAAATCTGATTGAATCAAGTGAAAGTCAAACAAATTCAAACATCGCTTTTTGAATCAAATGATTGTCAAATGCATTCAACGATGCTAATTGAATCATATGACTCAAACACATTCCGACAAATCTTTTAGAATCAAATGAAAGTCTAATGCATTCAACGAACCTAATTGAATCAAATGAAAGTCAACCACAATCTAATAAAGCTAATTGAATCAAATGAAAGTCAAACACATTCAAGAAATGCTATTTGAATCAAATGAAAGTCAAACGCATTCAAAAAAGGTATTTATATCATGTGAAAGTGTAAAACATTCAAACATAGCTATTTGAATCATATTAAAGTCAAACACATTCAAACAAAGCTTTTTGAATTAAATGAAAGTCAAATGCATTAAACAAAGCTAAATGAATTAAATGAAAGTCAATCACATTCAAACAAAGCTAATTTAATCAAATGAAAATCAATCACATTCAAACAAAGCTTTTTGAATCAAATGAAAGTCAAATGCATTCAAAATAGCGATTTGAATCAAGTGAAAGTCAAACAAATTCAATCAAAGCTTTCTGAATCAAATGATTGTCAAATCCATTCAACGATGCTAATTGAATCATATGAAAGTCAAGCACATTCAAACAAATCACTTTGAATCAAATGAAAGTGAAATGCATTCAAAAAAGCTTATTTTATCAAGTGAAAGTCAAACACATTCAATCAAAGCTTTTTGAATCAAATGATTGTCAAATGCATTCAACGAGGCTAATTGAATCATATGACAGTCAAACACATTCAAACAAAGATTTTTGAATCAAATGAAAGTCAACCGTATTTAACAAAGCTAATTGATTCAAATGAAAGTCAATGGCATTCTAACAAACCTAATTGAATCAAATGACAGTTAGCCACATTCAAACAATGTTAATTGAATCAAATGAAAGTGAACCTTATTCAAACAAATCTAATTAAATCATGTGAAATTCAAACACATTTAAACAAAGCTTTTTGAATCAAAGGATAGTCAAATGAATTCAAAAAAGCTAATTGAATCAAGTGAAATTCAAAAACAAATTCAAGCAAAGCTAATTGAATCAAATGAAAGTCAAACAAATTCAAACAAAGTTATTTGAATCAAATGAAAGTCAAACACATTCAAGCAATGCTATTTGAATCAAATGAAAGTCAAACGCATTCAAAAAAGGGAATTAAATCAAGTGAAAGTCAAAAACATTCAAACAAAGCTATTTGAATCAAATTAAAGTCAAACACATTCAAACAAAGCTTTTTGAATTAAATGAAAGTCAAATGCATTAAATAAAGCTAAATGAATCAAATGAAAGTCAATAACATTCAAACAAAGCTAATTTAATCAAATGAAAATCAAACACATTCAAACAAAGCTTTTTGAATAAAATGAAAGTCTAATGTATTCAAAATAGCGATTTAAATCAATTGAAAGTCAAACAAATTCAATCAAAGTTTTTTGAATCAAATGATTGTCAAATCCATTCAACGATGCTAATTGAATCATATGAAAGTCAAGCACATTCAAACAAATCTCTTTGAATCAAGGGAAAGTCAAATGAATTCAAAAAATCTGATTGAATCAAGTGAAAGTCAAACAAATTCAAACATCGCTTTTTGAATCAAATGATTGTCAAATGCATTCAACGATGCTAATTGAATCATATGACAGTCAAACACATTCAAACAAAGCTTTTTGAATAAAATTAAAGTCTAATGTATTCAAAATAGCGATTTGAATCAATTGAAAGTCAAACAAATTGAATCAAAGTTTTTTGAATCAAATGATTGTCAAATCCATTCAACGATGCTAATTGAATCATATGAAAGTCAAGCACATTCAAACAAATCTCTTTGAATCAAAGGAAAGTCAAATGAATTCAAAAAATCTGATTGAATCAAGTGAAAGTCAAATAAAATCAAACATCGCTTTTTGAATCAAATGATTGTCAAATGCATTCAACGATGCTAATTGAATCATATGACTCAAACACATTCCGACAAATCTTTTAGAATCAAATGAAAGTCTAATGCATTCAACGAACCTAATTGAATCGAATGAAAGTCAACCACATTCTAATAAAGCTAATTGAATCAAATGAAAGTCAAACACATTCAAGAAATGCTATTTGAATCAAATGAAAGTCAAACGCATTCAAAAAAGGTATTTATATCATGTGAATGTCAAAAACATTCAAACATAGCTATTTGAATCAAATTAAAGTCAAACACATTCAAACAAAGCTTTTTGAATTAAATGAAAGTCAAATGCATTAAACAAAGCTAAATGAATTAAATGAAAGTCAATCACATTCAAACAAAGCTAATTTAATCAAATTAAAATCAATCACATTCAAACAAAGCTTTTTGAATCAAATGAAAGTCAAATGCATTCAAAATAGCGATTTGAATCAAGTGAAAGTTAAACAAATTCAATCAAAGCTTTTTGAATCAAATGATTGTCAAATCCATTCAACGATGCTAATTGAATCATATGAAAGTCAAGCACATTCAAACAAATCACTTTGAATCAAATGAAAGTTAAATGCATTCAAAAAAGCTAATTTTATCAAGTGAAAGTCAAACACATTCAATCCAAGCTTTTTGAATCAAATGATTGTCAAATGCATTCAACGAGGTAATTGAATCATATGACAGTCAAACACATTCAAACAAAGATTTTTGAATTTAATGAAAGTCAAATGTATTTAACAAAGCTAATTGATTCAAATGAAAGTCAATGGCATTCTAACAAACCTAATTGAATCAAATGAAAGTTAGCCACATTCAACCAATGCTAATTGAATCAAATGAAAGTGAACCACATTCAAACAAAGCTAATTAAATCATGTGAAAGTCAAACACATTAAAACAAAGCTTTTTGAATCAAAGGATAGTCAAATGAATTCAAAAAAGCTAATTGAATCAAGTGAAATTCAAAAACAAATTCAAGCAAAGCTGATTGAATCAAATGAAAGTCAAACAAATTCAAACAAAGTTATTTGAATCAAATGAAAGTCAAACACATTCAAGCAATGCTATTTGAATCAAATGAAAGTCAAACGCATTCAAAAAAGGGAATTAAATCAAGTGAAAGTCAAAAACATTCAAACAAAGCTATTTGAATCAAATTAAAGTCAAACACATTCAAACAAAGCTTTTTGAATTAAATGAAAGTCAAATGCATTAAATAAAGCTAAATGAATCAAATGAAAGTCAATAACATTCAAACAAAGCTAATTTAATCAAATGAAAATCAAACACATTCAAACAAAGCTTTTTGAATAAAATGAAAGTCTAATGTATTCAAAATAGCGATTTAAATCAATTGAAAGTCAAACAAATTCAATCAAAGTTTTTTGAATCAAATGATTGTCAAATCCATTCAACGATGCTAATTGAATCATATGAAAGTCAAGCACATTCAAACAAATCTCTTTGAATCAAGGGAAAGTCAAATGAATTCAAAAAATCTGATTGAATCAAGTGAAAGTCAAACAAATTCAAACATCGCTTTTTGAATCAAATGATTGTCAAATGCATTCAACGATGCTAATTGAATCATATGACAGTCAAACACATTCAAACAAAGCTTTTTGAATAAAATTAAAGTCTAATGTATTCAAAATAGCGATTTGAATCAATTGAAAGTCAAACAAATTGAATCAAAAATTTTTGAATCAAATGATTGTCAAATCCATTCAACGATGCTAATTGAATCATATGAAAGTCAAGCACATTCAAACAAATCTCTTTGAATCAAAGGAAAGTCAAATGAATTCAAAAAATCTGATTGAATCAAGTGAAAGTCAAATAAAATCAAACATCGCTTTTTGAATCAAATGATTGTCAAATGCATTCAACGATGCTAATTGAATCATATGACTCAAACACATTCCGACAAATCTTTTAGAATCAAATGAAAGTCTAATGCATTCAACGAACCTAATTGAATCGAATGAAAGTCAACCACATTCTAATAAAGCTAATTGAATCAAATGAAAGTCAAACACATTCAAGAAATGCTATTTGAATCAAATGAAAGTCAAACGCATTCAAAAAAGGTATTTATATCATGTGAATGTCAAAAACATTCAAACATAGCTATTTGAATCAAATTAAAGTCAAACACATTCAAACAAAGCTTTTTGAATTAAATGAAAGTCAAATGCATTAAACAAAGCTAAATGAATTAAATGAAAGTCAATCACATTCAAACAAAGCTAATTTAATCAAATTAAAATCAATCACATTCAAACAAAGCTTTTTGAATCAAATGAAAGTCAAATGCATTCAAAATAGCGATTTGAATCAAGTGAAAGTTAAACAAATTCAATCAAAGCTTTTTGAATCAAATGATTGTCAAATCCATTCAACGATGCTAATTGAATCATATGAAAGTCAAGCACATTCAAACAAATCACTTTGAATCAAATGAAAGTTAAATGCATTCAAAAAAGCTAATTTTATCAAGTGAAAGTCAAACACATTCAATCCAAGCTTTTTGAATCAAATGATTGTCAAATGCATTCAACGAGGTAATTGAATCATATGACAGTCAAACACATTCAAACAAAGATTTTTGAATTTAATGAAAGTCAAATGTATTTAACAAAGCTAATTGATTCAAATGAAAGTCAATGGCATTCTAACAAACCTAATTGAATCAAATGAAAGTTAGCCACATTCAACCAATGCTAATTGAATCAAATGAAAGTGAACCACATTCAAACAAAGCTAATTAAATCATGTGAAAGTCAAACACATTAAAACAAAGCTTTTTGAATCAAAGGATAGTCAAATGAATTCAAAAAAGCTAATTGAATCAAGTGAAATTCAAAAACAAATTCAAGCAAAGCTGATTGAATCAAATGAAAGTCAAACAAATTCAAACAAAGTTATTTGAATCAAATGAAAGTCAAACACATTCAAGCAATGCTATTTGAATCAAATGAAAGTCAAACGCATTCAAAAAAGGGAATTAAATCAAGTGAAAGTCAAAAACATTCAAACAAAGCTATTTGAATCAAATTAAAGTCAAACACATTCAAACAAAGCTTTTTGAATTAAATGAAAGTCAAATGCATTAAATAAAGCTAAATGAATCAAATGAAAGTCAATAACATTCAAACAAAGCTAATTTAATCAAATGAAAATCAAACACATTCAAACAAAGCTTTTTGAATAAAATGAAAGTCTAATGTATTCAAAATAGCGATTTAAATCAATTGAAAGTCAAACAAATTCAATCAAAGTTTTTTGAATCAAATGATTGTCAAATCCATTCAACGATGCTAATTGAATCATATGAAAGTCAAGCACATTCAAACAAATCTCTTTGAATCAAGGGAAAGTCAAATGAATTCAAAAAATCTGATTGAATCAAGTGAAAGTCAAACAAATTCAAACATCGCTTTTTGAATCAAATGATTGTCAAATGCATTCAACGATGCTAATTGAATCATATGACAGTCAAACACATTCAAACAAAGCTTTTTGAATAAAATTAAAGTCTAATGTATTCAAAATAGCGATTTGAATCAATTGAAAGTCAAACAAATTGAATCAAAGTTTTTTGAATCAAATGATTGTCAAATCCATTCAACGATGCTAATTGAATCATATGAAAGTCAAGCACATTCAAACAAATCTCTTTGAATCAAAGGAAAGTCAAATGAATTCAAAAAATCTGATTGAATCAAGTGAAAGTCAAACAAATTCAAACATCGCCTTTTGAATCAAATGATTGTCAAATGCATTCAACGATGCTAATTGAATCATATGACTCAAACACATTCCGACAAATCTTTTAGAATCAAATGAAAGTCTAATGCATTCAACGAACCTAATTGAATCGAATGAAAGTCAACCACATTCTAATAAAGCTAATTGAATCAAATGAAAGTCAAACACATTCAAGAAATGCTATTTGAATCAAATGAAAGTCAAACGCATTCAAAAAAGGTATTTATATCATGTGAAAGTCAAAAACATTCAAACAAAGCTATTTGAATCAAATTAAAGTCAAACACATTCAAACAAAGCTTTTTGAATTAAATGAAAGTCAAATGCATTAAATAAAGCTAAATGAATCAAATGAAAGTCAATAACATTCAAACAAAGCTAATTTAATCAAATGAAAATCAAACACATTCAAACAAAGCTTTTTGAATAAAATGAAAGTCTAATGTATTCAAAATAGCGATTTAAATCAATTGAAAGTCAAACAAATTCAATCAAAGTTTTTTGAATCAAATGATTGTCAAATCCATTCAACGATGCTAATTGAATCATATGAAAGTCAAGCACATTCAAACAAATCTCTTTTAATCAAAGGAAAGTCAAATGAATTCAAAAAATCTGATTGAATCAAGTGAAAGTCAAACAAATTCAAACATCGCTTTTTGAATCAAATGATTGTCAAATGCATTCAACGATGCTAATTGAATCATATGACAGTCAAACACATTCAAACAAAGCTTTTTGAATAAAATGAAAGTCTAATGTATTCAAAATAGCGATTTGGATCAATTGAAAGTTAAACAAATTCAATCAAAGTTTTTTGAATCAAATGATTGTCAAATCCATTCAACGATGCTAATTAAATCATATGAAAGTCAAGCACATTCAAACAAATCTCTTTGAATCAAAGGAAAGTCAAATGAATTCAAAAAATCTGATTGAATCAAGTGAAAGTCAAACAAATTCAAACATCGCTTTTTGAATCAAATGATTGTCAAATGCATTCAACGATGCTAATTGAATCATATGACTCAAACACATTCCGACAAATCTTTTAGAATCAAATGAAAGTCTAATGCATTCAACGAACCTAATTGAATCAAATGAAAGTCAACCACATTCTAATAAAGCTAATTGAATCAAATGAAAGTCAAACACATTCAAGAAATGCTATTTGAATCAAATGAAAGTCAAACGCATTCAAAAAAGGTATTTATATCATGTGAAAGTCAAAAACATTCAAACATAGCTATTTGATTCAAATTAAAGTCAAACACATTCAAACAAAGCTTTTTGAATTAAATGAAAGTCAAATGCATTAAACAAAGCTAAATGAATTAAATGAAAGTCAATCACATTCAAACAAAGCTAATTTAATCAAATTAAAATCAATCACATTCAAACAAAGCTTTTTGAATCAAATGAAAGTCAAATGCATTCAAAATAGCGATTTGAATCAAGTGAAAGTCAAACAAATTCAATCAAAGCTTTCTGAATCAAATGATTGTCAAATCCATTCAACGATGCTAATTGAATCATATGAAAGTCAAGCACATTCAAACAAATCACTTTGAATCAAATGAAAGTGAAATGCATTCAAAAAAGCTTATTTTATCAAGTGAAAGTCAAACACATTCAATCAAAGCTTTTTGAATCAAATGATTGTCAAATGCATTCAACGAGGCTAATTGAATCATATGACAGTCAAACACATTCAAACAAAGATTTTAGAATCAAATGAAAGTCAACCGTATTTAACAAAGCTAATTGATTCAAATGAAAGTCAATGGCATTCTAACAAACCTAATTGAATCAAATGAAAGTTAGCCACATTTAAACAATGCTAATTGAATCAAATGAAAGTGAACCTTATTCAAACAAATCTAGTTAAATCATGTGAAATTCAAACACATTTAAACAAAGCGTTTTGAATCAAAGGATAGTCAAATGAATTCAAAAAAGCTAATTGAATCAAGTGAAATTCAAAAACAAATTCAAGCAAAGCTAATTGAATCAAATGAAAGTCAAACGCATTCAAACAAAGCTATTTGAATCAAATGAAAGTCAAACACATTTAAGCAATGCTATTTGAATCAAATGAAAGTCAAATGCATTCAAAAAAGGTATTTAAATCAAGTGAAAGTAAAAAACATTCAAACAAAGCTATTTGAATCAAATTAAAGTCAAGCACATTCAAACAAAGCTTTTTGAATTTAATGAAAGTCAAATGCATTAATCAAAGCTAAAGGAATCAAATGAAAGTGAATCACATTCAAACAAAGTTAATTTAATAAAATGAAAATCAAACACATTCAAACAAAGCTTTTTCAATCAAATGAAAGTCAAATGCGTTCAAATTAGCGATTTAAATCAAGTGAAAGTTAAACAAATTCAATCAAAGCTTTTTGAATCAAATGATTGTAAAATCCATTCAACGATGCTAATTGAATCATATGAAAGTCAAGCACATTCAAACAAATCACTTTGAATCAAATGAAAGTGAAATGCATTCAAAAAAGCTAATTTTATCAAGTGAAAGTCAAACACATTCAATCAAAGCTTTTTGAATCAAATGATTGTCAAATGCATTCAACGAGGCTAATTGAATCATATGACAGTCAAACACATTCAAACAAAGATTTTTGAATCAAATAAAGTCAAATGTATTTAACAACGCTAATTGATTCAAATGAAAGTCAATGGCATTCTAACAAACCTAATTGAATCAAATGAAAGTTAGCCACATTCAAACAATGCTAATTGAATCAAATGAAAGTGAACCACATTCAAACAAAGCTAATTAAATAATGTGAAAGTCAAACACATTCAAACAAAGCTTTTTGAATCAAAGGATAGTCAAATGAATTCAAAAAAGCTAATTTAATCAAGTGAAATTCAAAAACAAATTCAAGCAAAGCTAATTGAATCAAATGAAAGTCAAACAAATTCAAACAAAGTTATTTGAATCAAATGAAAGTCAAACACATTCAAGCAATGCTATTTGAATCAAATGAAAGTCAAACGCATTCAAAAAAGGGAATTAAATCAAGTGAAAGTAAAAAAAACATTCAAACAAAGCTATTTGAATCAAATTAAAGTCAAACACATTCAAACAAAGCTTTTTGAATTAAATGAAAGTCAAATGCATTAAATAAAGCTAAATGAATCAAATGAAAGTCAATAACATTCAAACAAAGCTAATTTAATCAAATGAAAATCAAACAAATTCAAACAAAGCTTTTTGAATAAAATGAAAGTCTAATGTATTCAAAATAGCGATTTAAATCAATTGAAAGTCAAACAAATTCAATCAAAGTTTTTTGAATCAAATGATTGTCAAATCCATTCAACGATGCTAATTAAATCATATGAAAGTCAAGCACATTCAAACAAATCTCTTTGAATCAAAGGAAAGTCAAATGAATTAAAAAAATCTGATTGAATCAAGTGAAAGTCAAACAAATTCAAACATCGCTTTTTAAATCAAATGATTGTCAAATGCATTCAACGATGCTAATTGAATCATATGACAGTCAAACACATTCCGATAAATCTTTTAGAATCAAATGAAAGTCTAATGCATTCAACGAACCTAATTGAATCAATTGAAAGTCAACCACATTCTAATAAAGCTAATTGAATCAAATGAAAGTCAAACACATTCAAGAAATGCTATTTGAATCAAAATAGCTTTGTTTGAATGTTTTTGACTTTCATTTGATGCAATTAGCTTTGTCTGAATGTGTTTGACTTTCGTTTGATTTAATTATCTTTTTTGAATGCATTTGACTTTCATTTGATTCAGATAGCATTGTTTAAATGTGTTTGACTTTCTTTTGATTCAAATAGCTTTGTTTGAATGTGTTTGCCTTCCATTGGATTTAATTAGCTTTGTTTGAATGTGGTTGACTTTTAATTGATTTCAATTTGATCTGTTGAATGCATTTGACTTTCATTTGATTCAAAAAGATTTGTTTGAAAGTGTTTGACTTTCATATGATTCAATTAGTATCGTTGAATGCATTTGACAATCATTTGATTCAAAAAGCTATGTTTGAATTTGTTTGACTTTCACTTGATTCAATTAGCTTTTTTGAAATCATTTGACTTTCTTTTGATTCAAAAAGCTTTGTTTGAATGTGTTTGATTTTCACTTGATTTAATATGCTTTGTTTGAATGTGGTTAACTTTCATTTGATTCAATTAGCTTTGTTTGAATGTGGTTGACTTTCATTTGATTCAATTAGGTTTGTTAGAATGCCATTGACTTTCGTTTGATTTAATTAGGTTTGTTAGAATGCCATTGACTTTCATTTCATTCAATTAGCTTTGTTGAATGCATATGACTTTCATTTGATTCAAAAAGCTTTGTTTGAATGTGTTTGACTCTCATTTGATTCAATTAGCATCGTTGAACGCATTTGACAGTCATTTGATTCAAAAAGCTTTGTTTGAATTACCTAGACTTTCACTTGATTCAATTAGCTTTTTTGAATGGATTTAACTTTCATTTGATTTAAAAAGCTTTGTTTAAATGTGTTTGACTTTCACTTGATTTAATTACTTTTTTTTAATTGCATTTGACTTTCAGTTGATTCAAAGAGATTTGTTTGAATGTGCTTGACTTTCATATGATTCAATTAGCATCGTTGAACGGATTTGACAATCATTTGATTCAAAAAGCTTTGTTTGACTTTCACTTGATTCAAATCGCTATTTTGAATGCATTTGAATTTCATTTGATTGAAAAAGCTTTGTTTGAATGTGTTTGATTTTTATTTGATTAAATTAGCTTTGTTTGAATGTGATTGACTTTCATTTGAATCAATTAGCTTTGTTTAATGCATTTGACTTTCATTTAATTCAAAAAGCTTTGTTTGAATGTGTTTGACTTTAATTTGATTCAAATAGCTTTGTTTGAATGATTTTGACTTTCACTTGATTTAAATACCTTTTTTGAATGCGTTTGACTTTCATCTGATTCAAATAGCATTTCTTGAATGTGTTTGACTTTCATTTGGTTCAAATAGCTTTGTTTAAATGTGTTTGACTTTCATTTGATTCAATTAGCTTTGCTTTAATGTGGTTAACTTTCAATTGAGTCAATTTGCTTTGTTGAATGCATTTAACTTTTCATTTGATTCAAAAAGTTTTGTTTGACTATCAATTAATTCAATTAGCCTCGTTGAATGCATTTGACAATCATTTGATTCAAAAAGCTTTGTTTGAATTCTTTGGACTTTTACTTGATTCAATTAGCTTTTTTCAAATCATTTGACTTTCATATGATTTAATTAGCTTTGTTTGAATGTTTTTGACTTTCATTTGATGCAATTAGCTTTGTCTGAATGTGTTTGACTTTCGTTTGATTTAATTATCTTTTTTGAATGCATTTGACTTTCATTTGATTCAGATAGCATTGTTTAAATGTGTTTGACTTTCATTTGATTCAAATAGCTTTGTTTGAATGTGTTTGCCTTCCATTGGATTTAATTAGCTTTGTTTGAATGTGGTTGACTTTTAATTGGTTCAATTTGATCTCTTGAATGCATTTGACTTTCATTTGATTCAAAAATATTTGTTTGAATATGTTTGACTTTCATATGATTCAATTAGTATCGTTGAATGCATTTTGTTTCGGGGTTTTCTGATGTCCTGCGGGAGAGTTACAATTCCGAGACTGGAACCGGACGCCTGTACCTGCAAAATAACGGAGACTCCTGAGAGCTCCGCCTCCAACGGTCAAGTTAGTACCCGATTAAGGAGTAATCAATACAGAAATTAAAGTAATGAGATCTCTCTAGGTGAGAGTGCTTAGTGTTGGTAATCTGCGTTGTTAGCGAGATTAGCCGGTTGTTAATAACTCTGTTCTTCTCTGCTTGATCTCTTAATTATTCGATTCCCTGATTAATGAGGATTAATCGAGTATTTATAGCCTTGGGAAGCGTGCAACTCTCTAGGTTTAAGGTAAACCTAGGGCTGACCGGGCCTCTAGACTGGACTGGGCCTTGATGGCCGGTTTTCCCATTTGGCATGGGCGGACACGTGGCGTGTCTTAAGTGGTCCGTGGAGGACGTATCTGTGATTGACACGTGGCAGGTTCCTGTTGGCCTTCGTGAAGAACACGTGGCGGAACCTGGTTGGTCCACTTGTCAGACGGTGATTGGTGGATAAAAATCCCCTAATCATTTGCCCCTCACAGGTGGCACGCGACTGGTCACGTGTCGCCTGTGACAGGTGTCGCACGGTGACAGGCGACGGCCTGTTACAGGTGTCACCTTGCAGACGGCCGAGAGATTTTCCCGCCCAAATTTTGAATTTGGAAGCGACCCTTCGCCTTCTCACTTTGCCTATAAAAGGAAGTGCTGACTTCGGTCATTTTCACATTTGAGAACTTTTGCGAGAACATTCGGACCCCTGAACTTGCTCTGACATTTCGGACTTTTTCTGCCTACCGCCTGTTCTGACAAGCCGACTGACCCGAACTTTCAGGACTTCATCAACCGTCACTCGTTCAGGTAACTCAGTTCTCTTACTCTTAATTTTCTTTTTATTTTTTGAAATGGCACCATGGAAGCACACGACACGCCCTAAGTTAGTGATCAGCCGGTCACCGGGGACGGCTGAATCTAGGACTAGGAGTGCCGCCTGCCCTTTTCTGGACCCATCTTTGCCCTTTATACAAAGTCCGACTGTATCTGTGTCTATGCAGAACGTGATGGCCAGAACAAAAAAGACTGCTATGATATCAAACTCAGACGGCTCCTCCCAAAGGGTGCTCCTTAGTGAAACATCTGACCAGGCGCCAGATGTAGAACGAGGCGACTGTCAAGCTGACAGTTCTGAGAGAGGGACCAAGGTGTTCCCTTCCCATCTTACCGTGGACATGTCTAATTTTCCTTCTGCTCCTTCTAAGGGAGAGGAGGCGGGCCCCTCTAGGAGAGGGGAGGAGTCGTCCTCTTCGGACTCGTCAGGGGACGAGTCCGAATCCAGCTCTTCTGGCCACAGTTCTTCTGGCTCAGAAGAAAAAACATAGCCGCCTACAAGAGGCGAGACGTTCTCATGCAGTTGAGAAGGGGGATAATTGGGCAGAGCCGTCCGCCTCTTACAGAGAGGAAAACGCCCCCTACTACTGCAGGGTACCCCGGGGCCGGATTGCAACCATGCGAGACAACGTGGCGAGCTTTATTGCTAACCACAAAATGGGCCCGGAGTTTTTACTGTTTGTGCCGGATCCAGAAGATACTGTCGTCTGGCCGGCTGGTACCAGCTATGGTGACGGCTGCTTTGGCTGCTATGTGGCGGCCATCAAAGCTGGACTGCGCTTCCCATTACATCCGGCTGTTCAGCGGATTTTAGATGGGTATGATCTGGGGTTATGGCAGTTAGCCCCCAACTCTTGGGTAAACGTACTCGGCTATGTGGCCGGGTGCGAACTGAACGGGGTGGAGCCAAGTTTTGAGGCTTTCGCCCACATGAACTATCTCAGCCGGACCCCTAAGTCGGGAGGTACCGGCTGGTATCAATTAACAAGCCATAGGGGTTACCTCATGACGAGAGGTAAGGCAAACAAATGGAAGGATTGGCGGAACACCTTTCTTATTATCGAGAGTTCAGACACGGAGCTGAACAAACGCTTTAACAAGTGGAATAGGGATCCGCCTCTTCTCGCAGGCGGCCGCAGCATGCCGCCTGTTCCCCCAAAGGCTAAAAAAGAGATCCTAGATGTTGTATATTTGGAGTAACACTCGAAATACACAAGGGATAATCCAAGGGATAGATAAGGCTAAAGAACCAAAGGCTTCTTAGATAAAGTCACACCACTAAGAAACGTTTGGATTCCTAAGATCACAAGCCAACTAGTAGCCTAAACTAGCTAACTAAGCAAAGGAACGAAATCCTAAATCCAAGAATTTCAGGTTTGTTTCTAATCCAAGAAACGAATGTAAAGACAAAGTTGTTTGTTCGAAATAATCTGATTTTTCATTCACATTTGCTTGCTATTTATAGTGAGCAAACATCTTAAGTACAAGCTGAATTAAGTGGTTTTTAGCTCACTTGTTACACGTCCAAACTAAGTACATATCAGTTTTTTGTAGCCTAGATACATTAATAAAAGAAGCTTTACTTAACTAGATACATCAAGAGCAAATGGCGGTTTGTAACCTCCAAGTTATGAGTGAAATAAAATCAGAAACAAGAGAGTATAACACCCCCTTGATTCACGCCCACAAAGCAGCAGCTTGGAGATGAAACAGCTCCCCTTTTCACGCCCAATTCAAACAGCAAGTGAAGTGTAACTCCTCCTTGTTTCAAGCCTTGAATTAAGCTTGAATGTATGTGGTCAAGGATGTACTTGGACGCCTCTTGAATGTACCAGTTGCTGGCTGAAGTAAACGGCCACTTGAAGACTCAATTGAAAGCTTGTAACTCCTCATTGATGCTGATTGTAACACCCAAGTTAAAGCCTTGAAATTCCTCCAAATTAGTTTCGGAATCTAGGCTTCTTTCCCAAGCTTAAATGGCTGCCTTTGTAATGTATTTTGTACTTGAACTTTATGTGAATGTGACATTACACTTTCGAACCTTAATCAGCTAAAAAGAACTAAAGAAACACAACTAATTTGCAAACTTAAAATAAGACTAAAGTTTACAAGTTATTCAAAGCATAAAAGAACTAAAATAAACTTAGTTAATAAGAACAACAAGATATTCAAGGGGTTGAATATCTTGCTGCCCAAGGATAGAATACATAGCACCAAAACATGATGCTACATCTTGAACCAACGAAATGTCCATAACCAAGTTGTTAGGCTTGGCTACAACATTCCCCCCTTCTTGAAAAGAGTTTGCCCTCAAACTCGGCAACTCTTCAAACTCATCATAGTAAGGTGATAAATCAGCCACATTAAAGGTGCTAGAAACACCATAGTCTCCGGGCAACTCAACCTTGTAAGCATTATCATTCACCTTTTCAACAATAGCAAAAGGACCATCACTACGAGAACTAACCTTGGACCGTCTTTTGGAAGGAAATCTTTCCTTTCGAAGATGAATCCAAACTAAGTCACCGGGCTGAAAACGGACCTCCTTTCTTTTCTTGTCATAGTATGCCTTAGTCTTTGCATTAGTTTGTTCAATTTTGGAACGAACTTGCTCATGCATAGACTTGATTTCTTTTGCGCGCACCTCGGCATCATTGCTGAACTTGTTTGGTGAGGGAATGGGAGTGAGATCAATAGGAGTGCACGGATTGAATCCATACACCACTTCAAAAGGACTCAAACCTGTTGTCTTGCTAGGCACACGATTGTAAGCAAACTCCGCATGAGGAAGCATCTCTTCCCATTGCTTGGGACGTTTAGTAGCCTAAGACCGCAGCAAGGATCCCAAAGTTCTATTAGTCACTTCGGTTTGACCATCTGTTTGAGGATGACTTGAAGTGCTAAAGTTCAATTTCGTGCCCATCTTCCTCCATAATGTAAGCCAAAAATGACTTAGAAATTTTGGATCACGATCACTCACCATGGATTTAGGTACACCATGTAAACGAACAATCTCATTGAAAAACAAGTTAGCAACATGAGTAGCATCATAAGTTGTATGACAAGCAATAAAATGGGCCATTTTAGAAAATCGATCCACAACAACCATTATAGAATCTTTCTTTCGTTGGGTGGTAGGAAGTCCCACAACGAAATCAAGACTAATATCCTCCCATGGAGCTTGTGGAATAGGTAAGGGCAAAAGATAGCCTTGAGGTAGACTATGACTCTTGGCCTTTTGACATATCACGCATCTTTTCACAATGAACTCCACATCACGGACCAACCTAGGCCAATGAAAGTATTCTTGGACAAGAAGAGTAGTCTTCTCTACGCCAAAGTGTCCCGCCATTCCTCCTTCATGAAACTCTTTGATAAGAGATTCTCTTAGGCTTGATCTTGGAATGCACAACCTGTTTCCTTTGAACAAATAGCCATCTAAAATGTAATAATCTTTGTAAGCATGATTAGAACATTTTAAAAACAAATCACCAAAGTCATGATCATTTTGGTAACTTGCTTTTACATCCTCAACACTAATCACCCTTGCTTTGAAAGAATTCAAGAGTGTATATCTCCTTGAAAGCGCATCAGCTCCTTTGTTCATGGCGCCTCTCCTATGCTTGATCACGAAATGAAAAGCTTGCAAATACTCCACCCATTTGGCATGGCGAGGTTGGAGTTTTTGTTGGCTTTGAAGATATTTGAGGGCTTCATGATCTGAATGAAGGATGAACTCCTTGGAAATGAGGTAATGTCTCCAATGGTCCAAAGCACGAACAAGAGCAAAGAACTCCTTATCATAGGTGCTATACTTCCGTTGTGCTTCATTGAGTTTTTCACTAAAGTAGGCAAGGGGACGCCCAACTTGTGACAAAACAGCACCAATACCAACTCCACTAGCATCGCACTCAACTTCAAAAACTTCATCAAAGTTAGGCAAAGCAAGAATAGGTCCACTAGTAAGTTGATGTTTTACCTCATCAAAGGCCTTTTGAGCCTTATCATTCCAAACTAACTTCTGATTTTTAGTTAGTTCCGTGATAGGTGCCATGAGAGTGCTAAAGTTCCGCACAAATCTTCTATAGAAAGAAGCAAGTCCATGAAAGCTTCGAACTTGTTGGACAGTTTGTGGTGTAGGCCACTCACGAATTGCAGCAACTTTCTTTTCATCAACTTCAATGCCTTGTGATGAAACTTTAAAGCCAAGAAAAATAACTTGGGAAGTGAAGAAATGACACTTCTCTAAGTTACCATACAACTTTTCACGTTCAAGGGCTTCAAAAACCTGTTGCAAATGCATAGAATGCTCTTCTTCCTCCCTACTATACACCAAGATATCATCAAAATAAACTACAACAAATTTACCCATGAAAGGTTGCATAACCTGATTCATAAGGCGCATAAATGTAGATGGTGCATTAGACAAACCAAATGGCATCACAAGCCATTCATAGAGGCCCTCCTTTGTCTTGAAAGCGGTTTTCCATTCATCTCCTTCGAAAATTCGAATTTGATGATAGCCACTTCTCAAATCAATTTTAGAGAACACTTTAGAACCATGCAAATCATCAAGTAAATCATTCAACCTTGGAATAGGAAACCGGTACTTGATAGTGATTTTATTGATTGACCTACTATCAACACACATTCTCCATTCTCCATTCTTCTTAGGCACAATCAAAGTAGGACAAGCACATGGACTAAGAGACTTACGAATAAGACCCTTGGATAGTAATTCTTCCACTTGCCTCCTAATCTCTTCGGTTTCTTTTGGGGTGGTTCTATAGGCTGGTTTGTTTGGGAGCATTGATCCGGGAACAAGATCAATTTTGTGTTGTATGTCACGTTTTGGGGGTAAGCCATGGGGAATGTCTTCGGGGAAAACATGGGAAAAGGTTTTGAGAAGAGGGGTGAGGAGTGGGTGTGGCTCTTCTTGTGACGGTTTGGAAGGGGCATCAAGTTGGCTTAAAATGAATTGTTTGTGAGTTTTATACTCATGCAATTCTGATTTTATGAGAGTGGTAAGGGAAGTAGGGGGTGTGGATATGGGGTGACCGTTTTTGAGGTTTAGGGGGGTAAGAAGTATTTTCCGTCCATCCTTAGTGAAGGAATAGGTGTTCTTATACCCATCATGCATCACGCGCCTATCAAACAACCAAGGTCTACCAAGTAAAATATGACATGCATCCATAGGTATAACATCACACCACAATTCTTCTTCATAAGTTTTACCAATGCTAAATGATAACAAGACTTGTTGTGTTACTTGAATCCCTTTACCATGATTTAGCCATTGAATCACATAAGGTTTAGGGTGAGGAACGGTTTTAAGTTTCAGTTTGTCTATCATTACTTGTGAAGCTACATTGGTACAACTACCTCCATCAATAATCAATGTACATACCTTTCCACCAATGGTGCAACGAGTGTGAAAGATTGACTCACGTTGCAAACTTCCTTCTTTGCCAACCATATTGCTTAGTGTGCGTCGAACCACCAAGCATTCTCCTTCGTCTGGTCCAAGACACGCATACTCATCATTCTCCTCAAGGTTGCTGTCCACTTCATTTTCTAATTCATCCTCCTCTTCATGCTCAATCAAAGTGACAATCCTTTTATTTGGACAATCACTAGCCAAATGTCCAAGGCCTTGACACCGAAAACATCTTCTTGGGGCTGGTTTTGGGTTGGAATTTTGGGTGTTTTGTGAAGGTGGTTTAGAAGTAGGCTGATTGGACGTGGGTTTGAAAGGTGGGAAATTGGATGTTTGCTTTTTTTGGGGAAATGAGGTTTGAGATGCAGAACGTGATGATTCACTTTTGCCTCTTGCTTTTTGTTGCTGCTCAATCTTATGTGCTAAGATAATGAGCTCTTCAAGGGTAGAGTAAGGATGTAGTTCGGCCACATTGGCTATTTTTGGGTCAAGCCCTCCCAAAAAGCGCACCAATGTTTGAGGTTCATCTTCCTCTACTCCACATTTCATGACAACCCCTTCAAACTCCCTAGCATATTCTTCTACTGATTTTGTACCTTGTTCGAGGTTGTGGAACTTGGAAAAGTTTTCTTGCACATAGTATGTGGGAAGAAACTTTTGTTTCAGCAACTTCTTCATCTTGATCCACGATCTCACTTTCTCTTTGTCTTGCCTTTCCCTTTTGGCACACACGCTAGCCCACCAAGTTGAGGCATATTTTCTCAACTTCAAGGCTACAATTTTCACCTTCTTTTCTTCCGGTGTTTGCTTGTAATCAAACACTCTCTCCACCGTTCTAAGCCATTCTACAAACTCATCAGCATCGAGTTTGCCATCATACTCCGGAATGTCAGCCTTAATGTCATTGTTAGGCCGTGACCTTTCTCTTTCATGATAAGGTCTATCATTGTGATTGAAATTAGATTCACTCACTTCTTCATCACTATGATTGGGTAAACCCTCTTTTTGATGGCGCAACTTAATAGAAAGGTCTCTTAACTGACCTTGCAAATATTGCATTCGTTGCTCCATATCTTCTTTCTCTTGTGCAACCTTATTGACATATTCTTGCCAATTAGGGGGTGGGATGTCGGCCATGGTTTGTGTTTGGGTATGTGTTTGGGGTATTGTGTTTGGGTATTTGTTTGCTAGACACCCCCTCCTTCTAGCGCCAAATGTTGTATATTTGGAGTAACACTCGAAATACACAAGGGATAATCCAAGGGATAGATAAGGCTAAAGAACCAAAGGCTTCTTAGATAAAGTCACACCACTAAGAAACGTTTGGATTCCTAAGATCACAAGCCAACTAGTAGCCTAAACTAGCTAACTAAGCAAAGGAACGAAATCCTAAATCCAAGAATTTCAGGTTTGTTTCTAATCCAAGAAACGAATGTAAAGACAAAGTTGTTTGTTCGAAATAATCTGATTTTTCATTCACATTTGCTTGCTATTTATAGTGAGCAAACATCTTAAGTACAAGCTGAATTAAGTGGTTTTTAGCTCACTTGTTACACGTCCAAACTAAGTACATATCAGTTTTTTGTAGCCTAGATACATTAATAAAAGAAGCTTTACTTAACTAGATACATCAAGAGCAAATGGCGGTTTGTAACCTCCAAGTTATGAGTGAAATAAAATCAGAAACAAGAGAGTATAACACCCCCTTGATTCACGCCCACAAAGCAGCAGCTTGGAGATGAAACAGCTCCCCTTTTCACGCCCAATTCAAACAGCAAGTGAAGTGTAACTCCTCCTTGTTTCAAGCCTTGAATTAAGCTTGAATGTATGTGGTCAAGGATGTACTTGGACGCCTCTTGAATGTACCAGTTGCTGGCTGAAGTAAACGGCCACTTGAAGACTCAATTGAAAGCTTGTAACTCCTCATTGATGCTGATTGTAACACCCAAGTTAAAGCCTTGAAATTCCTCCAAATTAGTTTCGGAATCTAGGCTTCTTTCCCAAGCTTAAATGGCTGCCTTTGTAATGTATTTTGTACTTGAACTTTATGTGAATGTGACATTACACTTTCGAACCTTAATCAGCTAAAAAGAAATAAAGAAACACAACTAATTTGCAAACTTAAAATAAGACTAAAGTTTACAAGTTATTCAAAGCATAAAAGAACTAAAATAAACTTAGTTAATAAGAACAACAAGATATTCAAGGGGTTGAATATCTTGCTGCCCAAGGATAGAATACATAGCACCAAAACATGATGCTACATCTTGAACCAACGAAATGTCCATAACCAAGTTGTTAGGCTTGGCTACAACACTAGACAAAGGACTCTTCAAAGTAGAGACTAGGGTGAACTCTACTTCAGGGGTACGAGAGCAAGTACCCCTAAACTGCGTCCCGAGCTTCAAGTGGCTCTATGACGAGTACTTCTTGGCCGCCTGTGGCCTCAGCAGTCGGTGCTCTAGAGGTAGCCGGCCTGACGAATACTCTGTTTTTTCACGCCTTGTTTACTTGGGATTTTTACTAACTTTGCTGTTTATTTCTTTCAGCCGACGCCATGAGTAAAATAACAGCATCTAAGACTGCGGCGGCCATGCTGCGGGTCTCGCTAATGAAGCAGTCGTATGCCGACTCCCCCAACAAGGAGGCACCCTTGGTAAGCTTTGAAAACTCTTCTCCTTTTAGTTGTCTTATGCATATACTAACTCTTTTTGTTTTCAGTCTGGCACTCCAAGGGCTTCTTCCTCGCAACAGCCGGACCCCAAGGCCCGGAGGACGACTGTTGCAAGCTCTCCTGGGTCTTCCAGGAAAACAGTGGCGGCTGAGAAGCAGCCGGCCACTTCTTCAAAAACCCAGGCGGGGCCGCCTAGATGTATGGACACTTGCTTGTAAAAACTCACCCTTGCTTCCTTCTTGATTAGGTCTAACTTGTTTTTTTCCTTTCGCTTAATGCAGCCGGCCCCCAGGGACTTGACTTGGTTGAGGTAGCCAAGTCAATGGTTAAAGTAGTTCCTCCATCTGACAGGGAGGCGGTCAAGGGTGCCGGCACCCTTGACCTTGATGGAATTTCAGGGGTCCTTGCTGAGGTATACTTAGTATATTTTTGAGCTTTTTGAGTTCTAGGACGCCTGTTAACTTTTTATCTGGAAACTGACGCCTGTTTTTCTTTGTACTTAGGCCCTGCTCCGAGTCAACAGCCTACGCAAGCCGATTGATCGGAAAAACAAAGAGGTAAAGGCCGCAAAGGCTATGGCCGCCTCCAGCTGTGATAAGGCAATGTTTCAAATTGCCCAAAATGAAGTACTGACCATTGATCTTCTTTATTATCAGGCGCAGGCGACCGCCGCTGTTCGGGCTCAGCTAGAGGCGGCCCAAAAGAAGGTTGACGAGCTGGAGGGGACCGTCACCAACCTTAAAGCCGAGCTGAAACCCCTTCGCCAAAAAATGCACTCTTACGAAGCCATGGAGAAATCTTTGGCTAACGTAAAAGAACGCCTGGTGAACCAGGAGAAGAGTCTTACCCAAGAGCTCTCGGATAAGGCCGAGCAAGAGAAACAAGAGCTCGTCCGGGAGATGGTGGAAGACTCCGCTCAAATCCAACGCATGACCTGGGAACGACTGTTCCCCAGTGCCGACTTTGCCTCGTGGGAAAGAACGTACCGCCAGTGTTCGGAAATATATAATCAACAGATCCTGGCGGCTGCTGAAGAAGAGGCGTTGGACGGTGCGTTGGAGGAGGAAGAGCCGGTTGTGGCGCTTGTGCCACTTGGGGGTAAGGCATCAAAAGATGGTGCAGCTAAGGCCGAGTCCAGCAAGAAGAGTGCTGACCAGGCGGCTGCTGCTGATACTGAACTGCCCCCTTCTTAAGCTTTAAGTATTTTTTCTTTTCACGGCCTGCGTGCCGTTTGCTTTGTAATTACCCGGCCAGGGGGCCGGGGTTTTGAATATTCTGCTGGTCTTTTGTGGCCGGCTCATTTTTAATCAAATTTTTTGTTTTGGTTCAAATTTGTCTAAGTATTTGAAATTTGCTCACTAGACCGACTGTTGTGTATGGCCGAACGTTAAGACAGGTACAAATAGTAAGTATGCCGCCTATGCCCCTGGACGACTGGTTGTCTGTTTCCAGGATAGATGATCAGTCGGCCATTTAATCAATCGGTATTCGAACTCTTTATTCAATTTGACCAAGTAAATAGAATTACCTAGTAGCCAAGGAATTAAGTAGGAAAACAAGCGGTGGGTACCGGTTGTTTCCCTTTATTGCCAATGTTGGCTTTTAATTCGTTATTTGTTAACCTAGCAAGAGTATTGGTTGAGAGCCTTTGTTTATTAAAAACAAGTGGACGACTCATACCTTTTAGGCTCCATACTAAGTTTGAGTGACTATTAAGTTAACATAGGAGTTACTTAGTCTTTGTCACAATCTTGATTGAGTAGTAGAGGTATCAGGCGGCGTAGGCCGGCTAGACCCCTTGATTCACCAATGTTTGTTGGCTATTAACTCAATAGGTTATCCAGTAGGAATAGGGGTTCGAGTGCCCTTGTTTGTTTAAAACAGGCGGACGACTCAAACTTTTTAGATTCCATACCAAATTTGAAGGAGTGACTATGAGTTAACTTTGGAGTTACTCAGTCGCCATCACTTTTGTTTGAGAAGTAGAGGTACCAGGCGGCGTAGGCCGGCTAGACCCCTTGATTCGCCAATGTTTGTTGGCTATTAACTCAATAGGTACCCCCTGCATTTATCCCAAGTAATACAGGCGGTCATCTGACTCAGATGTCAACTGCTACCACTGGTTTGGTTAGTGATAGAGTTATCCTTGTCTCAAAAACGGCTACGTGGTTGCCCTTGGGGACAGTCGTATAGGTGCCGTGTAATTAGTTTATAGAACAATGTTCCACCCAAAAGGGAGCTGCTCTCTGCGACGAATTTCATCCGGAGGGATGCCGTCGGACGCCTGCTATGATGTTGGGACAGGTCGAATTAGTTTTGTAGTTTTGATCAGGTGGCTTGGCGCCTGGTCTGATCATTCGGCCGGTGGCCTTGGTAAGTTCTTGGTGAACGTAGGTGCTAAGTAAAAGAAGGGTAGCCGCCTGTTAGTTACAGGATCGGCCAGGCCCTAATCTTTTTAGCTAAGTATTGTGAGTAAAATACTCGATGGAGAGTAGCCGACTGTAAAGGAACAGACGGCATGCCCCTCTAAAGATAAAGAGTGAAACTCAATGGAGAGTAGCCGACTGTAAAGGTACAGACGGCATGCCCCTCTGGAGATAGAGTAAAAAAAAACTCAATGGAGAGTAGCCGACTGTAAAGGTACAGACGGCATGCCCCTCGTAATACAAAATTGAATAGTAAGTGCAAACTTTATTAAGTAGCTCTTTACTTTACATCATTCAGAAAAAATATTTTTTAAGGTTATCTACATTCCAGGTTCGAGGCAACGGTTGTCCGTCTGGTGTTTCTAGACGGTAGGTACCGTCCCTGACTTCCGCATAGATTCGGTAGGGTCCTTCCCAGTTGGGAGTTAGTTTGCCAGACTCATTAGCCCTACCAACTGCTTCCATTTTTCTAAGTACAAAGTCCCCTACTTTGAGTGGACGCCTGTGTACTTTTTTGTTGTATGATCTAGTCATTCTCAGGCGATAGATCTCATGGCGCAAAACAGCATTGCCCCTCTTTTCAGGAAGTGAGTCTAATGCCAGGCGCATAGCTTCCCAGTTTGCCTCTTCGTCATATAGCATTACTCGAAGAGTCGGCTCGTAGTGTTCTATTGGAAGAACAGCTTCTGCACCATAAGTTAGGAGGAAGGGAGTTTCTCCAGTCGCCCCTTTTTCAGTCGTCCTAATGGCCCAAAGAACATGTGGTAGTTCATCTGCCCATAGGCCGCCTGCTCGTTCAATCTTTTTCTTGAGACCGTCTGAGATGATTTTATTAAAGGCTTCTACCTGGCCGTTTGCTTGTGGACGGCCGACAGATGCAAAGTAATGTGCAATTCCTTGGTCTCCCAACCAGCTTTTGAGAACAGGCGTCTCAAATTGGGGACCATTATCAAAAACCATAGACATGGGAACCCCGAACCGAGTGATGACGTTTTTCCAAATGAATGAAATTACATCTTTCGTCTTGATTCCCTTTACAGCCTTCGCCTCTACCCATTTAGTGAAGTAGTCAACGGCAACAAGTACATACCTCTGGTTGATAAGGAATCCGAGAAATTTCCCAGACTCAACTCCAAATACACATTTCTTGGGATTGAGCATGACATGGTGCCGCCTGAGTGTGGCGAAAGTTTCTCGGAGGTCCGTCAGATGATCTTCCTGAAGTTTAGTCTTGACAATCATATCATCAATGTATGCCTCGACGTTTCTCCCAATCTGATCAAAGAACACTGTGTTTATCATTCGTTGGAAGGTAGCCGGGGCATTCTTAAGACCAAACGGCATGACCGTGTAACAGTATAATCCCTGATCAGTGACGAAGGCCGTCTTCTCCTGATCTTTCTTCCATAAAGGAATTTGATGAAAACCAGAATAGGCGTCCATAAAACTCATCAAGGCATGGCCGGCTGTTGAGTCGACCAGGTTATCAATTTTAGGCAGAGGGTAACTGTCTTTGGGGCACGCCTTGTTCAAGTCTGTGTAGTCTACACACATTCGCCAGGTGCCATTCGGCTTTTTAACAAGCACCACATTTGCAACCCAATCTGGGAAGTAACATTGCCGAATGAACCCTGCATCAAGTAATTTTTTGACTTCGGCGGCTGCCGCCTGACCTCTTTCTTCACCATGGTTCCGCTTCTTTTGTCGTACCGGCTTCTTTTTCGGATCCACAGCGAGTTTGTGTACTGCCAGATCAGGACTAATGCCTGGCATTTCATGGACTTCAAATGCAAAGATGTCCTTGTATTCTTTCAACAGGTTGTGAAAGTCGTCACCAAGGTTTCTCAGAGCAGTCGTCCCTACTTTGACTGTTCGGTCAGGATGGGAGTCGTCTAATATCAGGTCCGCATGCTCACCAGCCGGCTGAGGGCGGAACTCATCCGGCCGGTCCTCTGCCAATGATTGCTATTTTCTTGCCTTTCTTGCGGACTCTGTCTGGGACGCCTTTCTTTTTCTGTCGCCTGTTTCTTGAACAGGCGCACTTTCCTTGACATTGTCAAGGTCTGTTTTTTCTCCACTTGACCCAGTGGCCATAACAGTGGGCTTGACATCCGAGAGATAGCACTCTCGGGCCATCCTCTGATCTCCCCTTAGGGAGCCGACTGTTCCATTATCCCTTTCAAACTTAAGCAGCATAAGTGACGGGATTATAACAGCCTTGGAATTATTCAGGGTTGGTCGACCCAGAATCATGTTGTAGGCCGAGAGTTCCTCTACCACTAGGAACCGGACTACCATGTGTCGTCCTTCCCCTTTTTCGCCCAGGCGAATGGGTAGATCCACTCGTCCCAGTGGGTGGACGACTCCTCCTCCAAAACCTATTAAAGGGTGGGAGGCCGGATGTATGCAGTCCGTCTGATATTTCAGTTTTGACAGACATTTGCTGCTGATGAGATCTGAAGAGCTCCCGGTATCTATGAGGATTCGGCCAACTCTCTGGTTGGCCACTTTACATTCAATAACGAGAGGGTCGTCATGCGGTCCCCTTATTCCTCCTAGATCCTCTTCAGTGATGACAATCTCAGGAAATGTATATTTGGACGGCCGTTCTTGGTGAACGGAATTTACATCTAACCGCCTTATATTATCTTTGTTGCCCCTAATAGTGGGGCCGCCTCCTGAGAAGCCGCCTGCAATGGTGTAGACGACTGCATCATCTGTATCGGAACTGTCGGCCTGTTGATTCTTTTTGGCCGACTGCTTTTTTGAGGAAGTATTCCCCGTAGATTTCTTGACATAAGTGTCAAGATCACCTTGATCAGCCAAGCGGTCTAGGTACCGCATGAGACTGATGCAGTCATTGGTGTGATGACCAATGTCATCATGATAAGCACATATTTTGTCTTGGTTCCGGTTGCTCACAGAACCCTTCATGGGGAGCGGCTTCTCAATTGAGAGCCGTCCCTTTATTTCTTTTAGGATAAACTGGTTATCCTTGTTAAACACATACTTCGGGGAGTATGGTTTGAATTCTTTTTTCTTTTTCTGAGTCGGCTGTTTAGAGGAATCAGCCGCCCAGACCTCTTTTCTTTTCTCATCTTTGTTGGACGACTGTTTCTGTCGTCCCTCTCTTTTGTCGAACCTCTTCCCGTCCGACTGTTTCATCGTACACAGATCAGTCGCCTGTATATAGGCTTCTGCTTCAATCAAGGCCTCTTGAAGAGTCGCCACCCTTTTTCGAACTAAATCAAATTTGAAGGTAGACCCGTCTTTGAGACCTCTAAAAAAGTCAGTATAAGCTACCTCATCCGGTAACCCCTGAATCTGTATTCTCATCAGGTTGAACCGCCTAATGTAGGAACGAAGCCCCTCTTTCTCGCCCTGCTGAATTGTTCCCAAATCAAGGGTCGTTTTCTTCGCAGGGATGTTCATTGCGAAGTTGGAGGCAAATAAGTAAGCAAGCGTCCTGAAGCTGTTTACACAACCAGTCGGCAGGTTGCCGAACCATTGCTGTGAAATTCCCTTGAGAGTCGCTGGGAAACACTTGCACCAAGTGGGATCATCCAACCCTTGAAGGTACATCAGGTTGGTGAATGCCATCAGATGGTCTTCTGGGTTAGTAGTGCCGTCATAGGCGCCTACTAGAACATTTTTTACTTTGGCCGGCTGAGCGGCTTCAGTAATTTCCTTGGAGAAGGCCGACGGCTGTTCACCAAGTCTAAGCAGCCGTAGCTGCCAGTCCATAGGTTGGACGTTTTTTGCTGCAGGTCCACCAAATGGAGGTGGCTGCATAAAATACTGTTGTTGCGGTACAAATGGTAAGTTTGGAACCGCCTGGGCACTATGAAAGCCGGACTGACGGGAGGTGCCGCCTGACTGACTCTCATGGTACGACTGAGTAGGCCTCATCGAGGCATTTCGCAAACTGTCCTGAAAATTTGAAGTAGAAGCCGACTCTGATAATCGGTCACTCTTCTTCTACTCTAGCAGGTGCCGAGCATCTGTGAACGTTTGCTTTGACCCGTCCGCCTGAATATGACGAACCGGTTTCCTATTTCCCGTAGGATAACGGAGTTTTGTGAAATCAAGAGCAGATGGCTCCCGCTTCTTGGATTTAGGATGGGGAGTCGCCTCTCGCCCTTGAACTGGCTTCCTCTTCAGTGAAGTGGAAGGTTTCTTGGCCGACTGCTCTTTGACTGAAGCAGGCGGTTTTTTGTTGATCAACTCTTGGATCTCTCCCTTGAAGTCCCTCATGAAGGTCATGAGTTCGTTCCTTGTGATGGGAGCAGACCCATCAGTCGGCTGTTGCCGAGCAAGCGGTGCGCCTGCTGGCTCGCTTCCTGTTTGAAGATACTCCCGTTCCCTCATTTCGGTATGATGGGTACGTCGGGCCCTTAGGGTCCCGTCTGGAGCTGTATGAGTTTCAACTTCAAATTCACTTTCGGTATCATGGTCCAACTGAACTTGAGGGTCGTCTAGGGGACGCCTCTCTTCTGGAGTCGGTACAGACTTGGATGCCATCTCTGAAGTACTCTCCCCACAGACGGCGCCAAATGTTTCGGGGTTTTCTGATGTCCTGCGGGAGAGTTACAATTCCGAGACTGGAACCGGACGCCTGTACCTGCAAAATAACGGAGACTCCTGAGAGCTCCGCCTCCAACGGTCAAGTTAGTACCCGATTAAGGAGTAATCAATACAGAAATTAAAGTAATGAGATCTCTCTAGGTGAGAGTGCTTAGTGTTGGTAATCTGCGTTGTTAGCGAGATTAGCCGGTTGTTAATAACTCTGTTCTTCTCTGCTTGATCTCTTAATTATTCGATTCCCTGATTAATGAGGATTAATCGAGTATTTATAGCCTTGGGAAGCGTGCAACTCTCTAGGTTTAAGGTAAACCTAGGGCTGACCGGGCCTCTAGACTGGACTGGGCCTTGATGGCCGGTTTTCCCATTTGGCATGGGCGGACACGTGGCGTGTCTTAAGTGGTCCGTGGAGGACGTATCTGTGATTGACACGTGGCAGGTTCCTGTTGGCCTTCGTGAAGAACACGTGGCGGAACCTGGTTGGTCCACTTGTCAGACGGTGATTGGTGGATAAAAATCCCCTAATCACATTTCACAAACATTTGATTCAAAAAGCTATGTTTGAATTTGTTTGAATTTCACTTGATTCAATTAGCTTTTTTGAAATCATTTGACTTTCTTTTGATTCAAAAAGCTTTGTTTGAATGTGTTTGATTTTCACTTGATTTAATATGCTTTGTTTGAATGTGGTTAACTTTCATTTGATTCAATTAGATTTGTTTGAATGTGGTTGACTTTCATTTAATTCAATTAGGTTTGTTAGAATGCCATTGACTTTCGTTTGATTTAATTAGGTTTGTTAGAATGCCATTGACTTTCATTTGATTCAATTAGCTTTGTTGAATGCATATGACTTTCATTTGATTCAAAAAGCTTTGTTTGAATGTGTTTGACTCTCATTTGATTCAATTAGCATCGTTGAACGCATTTGACAGTCATTTGATTCAAAAAGCTTTGTTTGAATTACCTAGACTTTCACTTGATTCAATTAGCTTTTTTGAATGGATTTAACTTTCATTTGATTTAAAAAGCTTTGTTTAAATGTGTTTGACTTTCACTTGATTTAATTACTTTTTTTTAATTGCATTTGACTTTCAGTTGATTCAAAAAGATTTGTTTGAATGTGCTTGACTTTCATATGATTCAATTAGCATCGTTGAACGGATTTGACAATCATTTGATTCAAAAATCTTTGTTTGACTTTCACTTGATTCAAATCGCTATTTTGAATGCATTTGAATTTCATTTGATTGAAAGATCTTTGTTTGAATGTGTTTGATTTTTATTTGATTAAATTAGCTTTGTTTGAATGTGATTGACTTTCATTTGAATCAATTAGCTTTGTTTAATGCATTTGACTTTCATTTAATTCAAAAAGCTTTGTTTGAATGTGTTTGACTTTAATTTGATTCAAATAGCTTTGTTTGAATGATTTTGACTTTCACTTGATTTAAATACCTTTTTTGAATGCGTTAGACTTTCATCTGATTCAAATAGCATTTCTTGAATGTGTTTGACTTTCATTTTGTTCAAATAGCTTTGTTTAAATGTGTTTGACTTTCATTTGATTCAATTAGCTTTGCTTTAATGTGGTTAACTTTCAATTGAGTCAATTTGCTTTGTTGAATGCATTTGACTTTCATTTAATTCAAAAAGTTTTGTTTGACTGTCATATGATTCAATTAGCCTCGTTGAATGCATTTGACAATCACTTGATTCAAAAAGCTTTGTTTGAATTCTTTGGACTTTTACTTGATTCAATTAGCTTTTTTCAAAGCATTTGACTTTCATATGATTTAATTAGCTTTGTTTGAATGTTTTTGACTTTCATTTGATGCAATTAGCTTTGTCTGAATGTGTTTGACTTTCGTTTGATTTAATTATCTTTTTTGAATGCATTTGACTTTCATTTGATTCAGATAGCATTGTTTGAATGTGTTTGACTTTCATTTGATTCAAATAGCTTTGTTTGAATGTGTTTGCCTTCCATTGGATTTAATTAGCTTTGTTTGAATGTGGTTGACTTTTAATTGATTCAATTTGATCTGTTGAATGCATTTGACTTTCATTTGATTCAAAAATATTTGTTTGAATGTGTTTGACTTTCATATGATTCAATTAGTATCGTTGAATGCATTTGACAATCATTTGATTCAAAAAGCTATGTTTGAATTTGTTTGACTTTCACTTGATTCAATTAGCTTTTTTGAAATCATTTGACTTTCTTTTGATTCAAAAAGCTTTGTTTGAATGTGTTTGATTTTCACTTGATTTAATATGCTTTGTTTGAATGTGGTTAACTTTCATTTGATTCAATTAGCTTTGTTTGAATGTGGTTGACTTTCATTTGATTCAATTAGGTTTGTTAGAATGCAATTGACTTTCGTTTGATTTAATTAGGTTTGTTAGAATGCCATTTACTTTCATTTGATTCAATTAGCTTTGTGGAATGCATATGACTTTCATTTGTTTCAAAAAGCTTTGTTTCAATGTGTTTGACTCTCATTTGATTCAATTAGCATCGTTGAACGCATTTGACAGTCATTTGATTCAAAAAGCTTTGTTTGAATTACCTACACTTTCACTTGATTCAATTAGCTTTTTTGAATGGATTTAACTTTCATTTGATTTAAAAAGCTTTGTTTAAATGTGTTTGACTTTTACTTGATTTAATTACTTTTTTTAATTGCATTTGACTCTCAGTTGATTCAAAAAGATTTGTTTGAATGTGCTTGACTTTCATATGATTCAATTAGCATCGTTGAACGGATTTGACAATCATTTGATTAAAAAAACTTTGTTTGACTTTCACTTGATTCAAATTGCTATTTTGAATGCATTTGAATTTCATTTGATTGAAAAAGCTTTGTTTCAATGTGTTTGATTTTTATTTGATTAAATTAGCTTTGTTTGAATGTGATTGACTTTCATTTGAATCAATTAGCTTTGTTTAATGTATTTGACTTTCATTTAATTCATAAAGCTTTGTTTGAATGTGTTTGACTTTAATTTGATTCAAATAGCTTTGTTTGAATAATTTTGACTTTCACTTGATTTAAATACCTTTTTTGAATGCGTTTGACTTTCATCTGATTCAAAAAGCATTTCTTGAATGTGTTTGACTTTCATTTGGTTCAAATAACTTTGCTTAAATGTGTTTGACTTTCATTTGATTCAATTAGCTTTGCTTGAATGTGGTTAACTTTCAATTGAGTCAATTTGCTTTGTTGAATGCATTTGACTTTCATTTGATTCAAAAAGTTTTGTTTGACTGTCATATGATTCAAATAGCATCGTTGAATGCATTTGACAATCATTTGATTCAAAAAGCTATGTTTGAATTTGTTTGACTTTCACTTGATTCAATTAGCTTTTTTGAAATCATTTGACTTTCTTTTGATTCAAAAAGCTTTGTTTGAATGTGTTTGATTTTCACTTGATTTAATATGCTTTGTTTAAATTACTTAGACTTTCACTTGATTCAATTAGCTTTGTTAGAATGCCATTGACTTTCGTTTGATTTAATTAAGTTTGTTAGAATGCCATCGACTTTCGTTTGATTTTATTAGGTTTGTTAGAATGCCATTGACTTTCATTTGATTCAATTAGCTTTGTTGAATGCATATGACTTTCATTTGATTTAAAAAGCTTTGTTTCAATGTGTTTGACTCTCATTTGATTCAATTAGCATCGTTGAACACATTTGACAGCCATTTGATTCAAAAAGCTTTGTTTGAATTACCTAGACTTTCATTTGATTCAATTAGCTTTTTTGAATGGATTTAACTTTCATTTAATTTAAAAAGCTTTGTTTAAATGTGTTTGACTTTCACTTGATTTAATTACTTTTTTTTAATTGCATTTGACTTTCAGTTGATTCAAAAAGATTTGTTTGAATGTGCTTGACTTTCATATGATTCAATTAGCATCGTTGAACGGATTTGACAATCATTTGATTCAAAAAGCTTTGTTTGACTTTCACTTGATTCAAATCGCTATTTTGAATGCATTTGAATTTCATTTGATTGAAAAAGCTTTGTTTGAATGTGTTTGATTTTTATTTAATTAAATTAGTTTTGTTTGAATGTGATTGACTTTCATTTGAATCAATTAGCTTTGTTTAATGCATTTGACTTTCATTTAATTCAAAAAGCTTTGTTTGAATGTGTTTGACTTTAATTTGATTCAAATAGCTTTGTTTGAATAATTTTGACTTTCACTTGATTTAAATACGTTTTTTGAATGCGTTTGACTTTCATCTGATTCAAATAGCATTTCTTGAATGTGTTTGACTTTCATTTGGTTCGAATAGCTTTGATTAAATGTGTTTGACTTTCATTTGAGTCAATTAGCTTTGCTTGAATGTGGTTAACTTTCAATTGAGTCAATTTGCTTTGTTGAATGCATTTGACTTTCATTTGATTCAAAAAGTTTTGTTTGACTGTCATATGATTCAATTAGCCTCGTTGAATGCATTTGACAATCATTTGATTCAAAAAGCTTTGTCTGAATTCTTTGGACTTTTACTTGATTCAATTAGCTTTTTTCAAAGCATTTGACTTTCATATGATTTAATTAGCTTTGTTTGAATGTTTTTGACTTTCATTTGATGCAATTAGCTTTGTCTGAATGTGTTTGACTTTCGTTTGATTTAATTATCTTTTTTGAATGCATTTGACTTTTATTTGATTCAGATAGCATTGTTTGAATGTGTTTGAATTTCATTTGATTCAAATAGCTTTGTTTGAATGTGTTTGCCTTCCATTGGATTTAATTAGCTTTGTTTGAATGTGGTTGACTTTTAATTGATTCAATTTGATCTGTTGAATGCATTTGACTTTCATTTGAGACAAAAACATTTGTTTGAATGTGTTTGACTTTCATATGATTCAATTAGTATCGTTGAATGCATTTGACAATCATTTGATTCAATAAGCTATGTTTGAATTTGTTTGACTTTCACTTGATTCAATTAGCTTTTTTGAAATCATTTGACTTTCTTTTGATTCAAAAAGCTTTGTTTGAATGTGTTTGATTTTTAATTGATTTAATATGCTTTGTTTGAATGTGGTTAACTTTCATTTGATTCAATTAGCTTTGTTTGAATGTGGTTGACTTTCATTTGATTCAATTAGGTTTGTTAGAATGCCATTGACTTTCGTTTGATTTAATTAGGTTTGTTAGAATGCCATTGACTTTCATTTGAATCAATTAGCTTTGTTGAATGCATATAACTTTCATTTGATTTAAAAAGCTTTGTTTCAATGTGTTTGACTCTCATTTGATTCAATTAGCATCGTTGAACACATTTGACAGTCATTTGATTCAAAAAGCTTTGTTTGAATTACCTAGACTTTCATTTGATTCAATTAGCTTTTTTGAATGGATTTAACTTTCATTTGATTTAAAAAGCTTTGTTTAAATGTGTTTGACTTTCACTTGATTTAATTACTTTTTTTTAATTGCATTTGACTTTCAGTTGATTCAAAAAGATTTGTTTGAATGTGCTTGACTTTCATATGATTCAATTAGCATCGTTGAACGGATTTGACAATCATTTGATTCAAAAAGCTTTGTTTGACTTTCACTTGATTCAAATTGCTATTTTGAATGCATTTGAATTTCATTTGATTGAAAAAGCTTTGTTTGAATGTGTTTGATTTTTATTTAATTAAATTAGTTTTGTTTGAATGTGATTGACTTTCATTAGAATCAATTAGCTTTGTTTAATGCATTTGACTTTCATTTAATTCAAAAAGCTTTGTTTGAATGTGTTTGACTTTAATTTGATTCAAATAGCTTTGTTTGAATAATTTTGACTTTCACTTGATTTAAATACCTTTTTTGAATGCGTTTGACATTCATCTGATTCAAAAAGCATTTCTTGAATGTGTTTGACTTTCATTTGGTTCAAATAACTTTGCTTAAATGTGTTTGACTTTCATTTGATTCAATTAGCTTTGCTTGAATGTGGTTAACTTTCAATTGAGTCAATTTGCTTTGTTGAATGCATTTGACTTTCATTTGATTCAAAAAGTTTTGTTTGACTGTCATATGATTCAAATAGCATCGTTGAATGCATTTGACAATCATTTGATTCAAAAAGCTATGTTTGAATTTGTTTGACTTTCACTTGATTCAATTAGCTTTTTTTAAATCATTTGACTTTCTTTTGATTCAAAAAGCTTTGTTTGAATGTGTTTGATTTTCACTTCATTTAATATGCTTTGTTTGAATTACTTAGACTTTCACTTGATTCAATTAGCTTTGTTAGAATGCCATTGACTTTCGTTTGATTTAATTAAGTTTGTTAGAATGCCATTGACTTTCGTTTGATTTAATTAGGTTTGTTAGAATGCCATTGACTTTCATTTGAATCAATTAGCTTTGTTGAATGCATATGACTTTCATTTGATTTAAAAAGCTTTGTTTCAATGTGTTTGACTCTCATTTGATTCAATTAGCATCGTTGAACGCATTTGACAGTCATTTGATTCAAAAAGCTTTGTTTGAATTACCTAGACTTTCCCTTGATTCAATTAGCTTTTTTGAATGGATTTAACTTTCATTTGATTTAAAAAGCTTTGTTTAAATGTGTTTGACTTTCACTTGATTTAATTACTTTTTTTTAATTGCATTTGACTTTCAGTTGATTCAAAAAGATTTGTTTGAATGTGCTTGACTTTCATATGATTCAATTAGCATCGTTGAACGGATTTGACAATCATTTGATTCAAAAAGCTTTGTTTGACTTTCACTTGATTCAAATCGCTATTTTGAATGCATTTGAATTTCATTTGATTGAAAAAGCTTTGTTTGAATGTGTTTGATTTTTATTTAATTAAATTAGCTTTGTTTGAATGTGATTGACTTTCATTTGAATCAATTAGCTTTGTTTAATGCATTTGACTTTCATGTAATTCAAAAAGCTTTGTTTGAATGTGTTTGACTTTAATTTGATTCAAATAGCTTTGTTTGAATGATTTTGACTTTCACTTGATTTAAATACCTTTTTTGAATGCGTTTGACTTTCATCTGATTCAAATAGCATTTCTTGAATGTGTTTGACTTTCATTTGGTTCAAATAGCTTTGTTTAAATGTGTTTGACTTTCATTTGATTCAATTAGCTTTGCTTGAATGTGGTTAACTTTCAATTGAGTCAATTTGCTTTGTTGAATGCATTTGACTTTCATTTGATTCAAAAAGTTTTGTTTAACTGTCATATGATTCAAATAGCATCGTTGAATGCATTTGACAATCATTTGAATCAATTAGCTTTGTTTAATCCATTTGACTTTCATTTAATTCAAAAAGCTTTGTTTCAATGTGTTTGACTTTTATTTGATTCAAATAGCTTTGTTTGAATGATTTTGACTTTCACTTGATTTAAATACCTTTTTTGAAAATGTTTGACTTTCATTTGATTCAAATAGATTTGTTTGAATGTGTTTGCCTTCTATTGGATTTAATTAGCTTTGTTTGAATGTGGTTGACTTTTAATTGATTCAATTTGATCTGTTGAATGCATTTGACTTTCATTTGATTCAAAAAGATTTGTTTGAATGTGTTTTACTTTCATATGATTCAATTAGTATCGTTGAATGCATTTGACAATCATTTGATTCAAAAAGCTATGTTTGAATTTGTTTGACTTTCACTTGATTCAATTAGCTTTTTTGAAATCATTTGACTTTCTTTTGATTCAAAAAGCTTTGTTTGAATGTGTTTGATTTTCACTTGATTTAATATGCTTTGTTTGAATGTGGTTAACTTTCATTTGATTCAATTAGCTTTGTTTGAATGTGGTTGACTTTCATTTAATTCAATTAGGTTTGTTAGAATGCCATTGACTTTCGTTTGATTTAATTAGGTTTGTTAGAATGCCATTGACTTTCATTTGATTCAATTAGCTTTGTTGAATGCATATGACTTTCATTTGATTCAAAAAGCTTTGTTTGAATGTGTTTGACTCTCATTTGATTCAATTAGCATCGTTGAACGCATTTGACAGTCATTTGATTCAAAAAGCTTTGTTTGAATTACCTAGACTTTCACTTGATTCAATTAGCTTTTTTGAATGGATTTAACTTTCATTTGATTTAAAAAGCTTTGTTTAAATGTGTTTGACTTTCACTTGATTTAATTACTTTTTTTTAATTGCATTTGACTTTCAGTTGATTCAAAAAGATTTGTTTGAATGTGCTTGACTTTCATATGATTCAATTAGCATCGTTGAACGGATTTGACAATCATTTGATTCAAAAAGCTTTGTTTGACTTTCACTTGATTCAAATCGCTATTTTGAATGCATTTGAATTTCATTTGATTGAAAAAGCTTTGTTTGAATGTGTTTGATTTTTATTTGATTAAATTAGCTTTGTTTGAATGTGATTGACTTTCATTTGAATCAATTAGCTTTGTTTAATGCATTTGACTTTCATTTAATTCAAAAAGCTTTGTTTGAATGTGTTTGACTTTAATTTGATTCAAATAGCTTGTTTGAATGATTTTGACTTTCACTTGATTTAAATACGTTTTTTGAATGCGTTTGACTTTCATCTGATTCAAATAGCATTTCTTGAATGTGTTTGACTTTCATTTGGTTCAAATAGCTTTGATTAAATGTGTTTGACTTTCATTTGAGTCAATTAGCTTTGCTTGAATGTGGTTAACTTTCAATTGAGTCAATTTGCTTTGTTGAATGCATTTGACTTTCATTTGATTCAAAAAGTTTTGTTTGACTGTCATATGATTCAATTAGCCTCGTTGAATGCATTTGACAATCATTTGATTCAAAAAGCTTTGTCTGAATTCTTTGGACTTTTACTTGATTCAATTAGCTTTTTTCAAAGCATTTGACTTTCATATGATTTAATTAGCTTTGTTTGAATGTTTTTGACTTTCATTTGATGCAATTAGCTTTGTCTGAATGTGTTTGACTTTCGTTTGATTTAATTATCTTTTTTGAATGCATTTGACTTTTATTTGATTCAGATAGCATTGTTTGAATGTGTTTGAATTTCATTTGATTCAAATAGCTTTGTTTGAATGTGTTTGCCTTCCATTGGATTTAATTAGCTTTGTTTGAATGTGGTTGACTTTTAATTGATTCAATTTGATCTGTTGAATGCATTTGACTTTCATTTGAGACAAAAACATTTGTTTGAATGTGTTTGACTTTCATATGATTCAATTAGTATCGTTGAATGCATTTGACAATCATTTGATTCAATAAGCTATGTTTGAATTTGTTTGACTTTCACTTGATTCAATTAGCTTTTTTGAAATCATTTGACTTTCTTTTGATTCAAAAAGCTTTGTTTGAATGTGTTTGATTTTCAATTGATTTAATATGCTTTGTTTGAATGTGGTTAACTTTCATTTGATTCAATTAGCTTTGTTTGAATGTGGTTGACTTTCATTTGATTCAATTAGGTTTGTTAGAATGCCATTGACTTTCGTTTGATTTAATTAGGTTTGTTAGAATGCCATTGACTTTCATTTGATTCAATTAGCTTTGTTGAATGCATATGACTTTCATTTGATTTAAAAAGCTTTGTTTCAATGTGTTTGACTCTCATTTGATTCAATTAGCATCGTTGAACGCATTTGACAGTCATATGATTCAAAAAGCTTTGTTTGAATTACCTAGACTTTCCCTTGATTCAATTAGCTTTTTTGAATGGATTTAACTTTCATTTGATTTAAAAAGCTTTGTTTAAATGTGTTTGACTTTCACTTGATTTAATTACTTTTTTTTAATTGCATTTGACTTTCAGTTGATTCAAAAAGATTTGTTTGAATGTGCTTGACTTTCATATGATTCAATTAGCATCGTTGAACGGATTTGACAATCATTTGATTCAAAAAGCTTTGTTTGACTTTCACTTGATTCAAATCGCTATTTTGAATGCATTTGAATTTCATTTGATTGAAAAAGCTTTGTTTGAATGTGTTTGATTTTTATTTAATTAAATTAGCTTTGTTTGAATGTGATTGACTTTCATTTGAATCAATTAGCTTTGTTTAATGCATTTGACTTTCATGTAATTCAAAAAGCTTTGTTTGAATGTGTTTGACTTTAATTTGATTCAAATAGCTTTGTTTGAATGATTTTGACTTTCACTTGATTTAAATACCTTTTTTGAATGCGTTTGACTTTCATCTGATTCAAATAGCATTTCTTGAATGTGTTTGACTTTCATTTGGTTCAAATAGCTTTGTTTAAATGTGTTTGACTTTCATTTGATTCAATTAGCTTTGCTTGAATGTGGTTAACTTTCAATTGAGTCAATTTGCTTTGTTGAATGCATTTGACTTTCATTTGATTCAAAAAGTTTTGTTTAACTGTCATATGATTCAAATAGCATCGTTGAATGCATTTGACAATCATTTGAATCAAATTAGCTTTGTTTAATCCATTTGACTTTCATTTAATTCAAAAAGCTTTGTTTCAATGTGTTTGACTTTTATTTGATTCAAATAGCTTTGTTTGAATGATTTTGACTTTCACTTGATTTAAATACCTTTTTTGAAAATGTTTGACTTTCATTTGATTCAAATAGATTTGTTTGAATGTGTTTGCCTTCTATTGGATTTAATTAGCTTTGTTTGAATGTGGTTGACTTTTAATTGATTCAATTTGATCTGTTGAATGCATTTGACTTTCATTTGATTCAAAAAGATTTGTTTGAATGTGTTTTACTTTCATATGATTCAATTAGTATCGTTGAATGCATTTGACAATCATTTGATTCAAAAAGCTATGTTTGAATTTGTTTGACTTTCACTTGATTCAATTAGCTTTTTTGAAATCATTTGACTTTCTTTTGATTCAAAAAGCTTTGTTTGAATGTGTTTGATTTTCACTTGATTTAATATGCTTTGTTTGAATGTGGTTAACTTTCATTTGATTCAATTAGCTTTGTTTGAATGTGGTTGACTTTCATTTGATTCAATTAGGTTTGTTAGAATGCCATTGACTTTCGTTTGATTTAATTAGGTTTGTTAGAATGCCATTGACTTTCATTTGATTCAATTAGCTTTGTTGAATGCATATGACTTTCATTTGATTCAAAAAGCTTTGTTTGAATGTGTTTGACTCTCATTTGATTCAATTAGCATCGTTGAACGCATTTGACAGTCATTTGATTCAAAAAGCTTTGTTTGAATTACCTAGACTTTCACTTGATTCAATTAGCTTTTTTGAATGGATTTAACTTTCATTTGATTTAAAAAGCTTTGTTTAAATGTGTTTGACTTTCACTTGATTTAATTACTTTTTTTTAATTGCATTTGACTTTCAGTTGATTCAAAAAGATTTGTTTGAATGTGCTTGACTTTCATATGATTCAATTAGCATCGTTGAACGGATTTGACAATCATTTGATTCAAAAAGCTTTGTTTGACTTTCACTTGATTCAAATCGCTATTTTGAATGCATTTGAATTTCATTTGATTGAAAAAGCTTTGTTTGAATGTGTTTGATTTTTATTTGATTAAATTAGCTTTGTTTGAATGTGATTGACTTTCATTTGAATCAATTAGCTTTGTTTAATGCATTTGACTTTCATTTAATTCAAAAAGCTTTGTTTGAATGTGTTTGACTTTAATTTGATTCAAATAGCTTGTTTGAATGATTTTGACTTTCACTTGATTTAAATACCTTTTTTGAATGCGTTTGACTTTCATCTGATTCAAATAGCATTTCTTGAATGTGTTTGACTTTCATTTGGTTCAAATAGCTTTGATTAAATGTGTTTGACTTTCATTTGAGTCAATTAGCTTTGCTTGAATGTGGTTAACTTTCAATTGAGTCAATTTGCTTTGTTGAATGCATTTGACTTTCATTTGATTCAAAAAGTTTTGTTTGACTGTCATATGATTCAATTAGCCTCGTTGAATGCATTTGACAATCATTTGATTCAAAAAGCTTTGTTTGAATTCTTTGGACTTTTACTTGATTCAATTAGCTTTTTTCAAAGCATTTGACTTTCATATGATTTAATTAGCTTTGTTTGAATGTTTTTGACTTTCATTTGATGCAATTAGCTTTGTCTGAATGTGTTTGACTTTCGTTTGATTTAATTATCTTTTTTGAATGCATTTGACTTTCATTTGATTCAGATAGCATTGTTTGAATGTGTTTGAACTTTCATTTGATTCAAATAGCTTTGTTTGAATGTGTTTGCCTTCCATTGGATTTAATTAGCTTTGTTTGAATGTGGTTGACTTTTAATTGATTCAATTTGATCTGTTGAATGCATTTGACTTTCATTTGATTCAAAAAGATTTGTTTGAATGTGTTTGACTTTCATATGATTCAATTAGTATCGTTGAATGCATTTGACAATCATTTGATTCAAAAAGCTATGTTTGAATTTGTTTGACTTTCACTTGATTCAATTAGCTTTTTTGAAATCATTTGACTTTCTTTTGATTCAAAAAGCTTTGTTTGAATGTGTTTGATTTTCACTTGATTTAATATGCTTTGTTTGAATGTGGTTAACTTTCATTTGATTCAATTAGCTTTGTTTGAATGTGGTTGACTTTCATTTGATTCAATTAGGTTTGTTAGAATGCCATTGACTTTCGTTTGATTTAATTAGGTTTGTTAGAATGCCATTGACTTTCATTTGATTCAATTAGCTTTGTTGAATGCATATGACTTTCATTTGATTCAAAAAGCTTTGTTTGAATGTGTTTGACTCTCATTTGATTCAATTAGCATCGTTGAACGCATTTGACAGTCATTTGATTCAAAAAGCTTTGTTTGAATTACCTAGACTTTCACTTGATTCAATTAGCTTTTTTGAATGGATTTAACTTTCATTTGATTTAAAAAGCTTTGTTTAAATGTGTTTGACTTTCACTTGATTTAATTACTTTTTTTTAATTGCATTTGACTTTCAGTTGATTCAAAAAGATTTGTTTGAATGTGCTTGACTTTCATATGATTCAATTAGCATCGTTGAATGGATTTGACAATCATTTGATTCAAAAAGCTTTGTTTGACTTTCACTTGATTCAAATCGCTATTTTGAATGCATTTGAATTTCATTTGATTGTAAAAGCTTTGTTTGAATGTGTTTGATTTTTATTTGATTAAATTAGCTTTGTTTGAATGTGATTGACTTTCATTTGAATCAATTAGCTTTGTTTAATGCATTTGACGTTTCATTTAATTCAAAAAGCTTTGTTTGAATGTGTTTGACTTTAATTTGATTCAAATAGCTTTGTTTGAATGATTTTGACTTTCACTTGATTTAAATACCTTTTTTGAATGCGTTTGACTTTCATTTGATTCAAATAGCATTTCTTGAATGTGTTTGACTTTCATTTGGTTCAAATAGCTTTGTTTAAATGTGTTTGACTTTCATTTGATTCAATTAGCTTTGCTTGAATGTGGTTAACTTTCAATTGAGTCAATTTGCTTTGTTGAATGCATTTGACTTTCTTTTGATTCAAAAAGTTTTGTTTGACTGTCATATGATTCAATTAGCCTCGTTGAATGCATTTGACAATCATTTGATTCAAAAAGCTTTGTCTGAATTCTTTGGACTTTTACTTGATTCAATTAGCTTTTTTAAAAGCATTTGACTTTCATATGATTTAATTAGCTTTGTTTGAATGTTTTTAACTTTCATTTGATGCAATTTGCTTTGTCTGAATGTGTTTGACTTTCGTTTGATTTAATTATCTTTTTTGAATGCATTTGACTTTCATTTTATTCAGATAGCATTGTTTGAATGTGTTTGACTTTCATTTGATTCAAATAGCTTTGTTTGAATGTGTTTGCCTTCCACTGGATTTAATTAGCTTTGTTTGAATGTGGTTGACTTTTAATTGATTCAATTTGATCTGTTGAATGCATTTGACTTTCATTTGATTCAAAAAGATTTGTTTGAATGTGTTTGACTTTCATATGATTCAATTAGTATCGTTGAATGCATTTGACAATCATTTGATTCAAAAGCTATGTTTGAATTTGTTTGACTTTCACTTGATTCAATTAGCTTTTTTGAAATCATTTGACTTTCTTTTGATTCAAAAAGCTTTGTTTGAATGTGTTTGATTTTCACTTGATTTAATATGCTTTGTTTGAATGTGGTTAACTTTCATTTGATTCAATTAGCTTTGTTTGAATGTGGTTGACTTTTATTTGATTCAATTAGGTTTGTTAGAATGCCATTGACTTTCGTTTGATTTAATTAGGTTTGTTAGAATGCCATTGACTTTCATTTGATTCAATTAGCTTTGTTGAATGCATATGACTTTCATTTGATTCAAAAAGCTTTGTTTGAATGTGTTTGACTCTCATTTGATTCAATTAGCATCGTTGAACGCATTTGACAGTCATTTGATTCAAAAAGCTTTGTTTGAATTACCTAGACTTTCACTTGATTCAATTAGCTTTTTTGAATGGATTTAACTTTCATTTGATTTAAAAAGCTTTGTTTAAATGTGTTTGACTTTCACTTGATTTAATTACTTTTTTTTAATTGCATTTGACTTTCAGTTGATTCAAAAAGATTTGTTTGAATGTGCTTGACTTTCATATGATTCAATTAGCATCGTTGAATGGATTTGACAATCATTTGATTCAAAAAGCTTTGTTTGACTTTCACTTGATTCAAATCGCTATTTTGAATGCATTTGAATTTCATTTGATTGAAAAAGCTTTGTTTGAATGTGTTTGATTTTTATTTGATTAAATTAGCTTTGTTTAAATGTGATTGACTTTCATTTGAATCAATTAGCTTTGTTTAATGCATTTGACTTTCATTTAATTCAAAAAGCTTTGTTTGAATGTGTTTGACTTTAATTTGATTAAAATAGCTTTGTTTGAATGATTTTTACTTTCACTTGATTTAAATACCTTTTTTGAATGCGTTTGACTTTCATCTGATTCAAATAGCATTTCTTGAATGTGTTTGACTTTCATTTGGTTCAAATAGCTTTGTTTAAATGTGTTTGACTTTCATTTGATTCAATTAGCTTTGCTTGAATGTGGTTAACTTTCAATTGAGTCAATTTGCTTTGTTGAATGCATTTGACTTTCATTTGATTCAAAATAGTTTTGTTTGACAGTCATATGATTCAATTAGCCTCGTTGAATGCATTTGACAATAATATTGATTCAAAAAGCTTTGTTGAATTCTTTGGACTTTTACTTGATTCAATTAGCTTTTTTGAAAGCATTTGACTTTCATATGATTTAATTAGCTTTGTTTGAATGTTTTTGACTTTCATTTGATGCAATTAGCTTTGTCTGAATGTGTTTGACTTTCGTTTGATTTAATTATCTTTTTTGAATGCATTTGACTTTCATTTGATTCAGATAGCATTGTTTGAATGTGTTTGACTTTCATTTGATTCAAATAGCTTTGTTTGAATGTGTTTGCCTTCCACTGGATTTAATTAGCTTTGTTTGAATGTGGTTGACTTTTAATTGATTCAATTTGATCTGTTGAATGCATTTGACTTTCATTTGATTCAAAAAGATTTGTTTGAATGTGTTTGACTTTCATATGATTCAATTAGTATCGTTGAATGCATTTGACAATCATTTGATTCAAAAAGCTATGTTTGAATTTGTTTGACTTTCACTTGATTCAATTAGCTTTTTTGAAATCATTTGACTTTCTTTTGATTCAAAAAGCTTTGTTCTGAATGTGTTTGATTTTCACTTGATTTAATATGCTTTGTTTGAATGTGGTTAACTTTCATTTGATTCAATTAGCTTTGTTTAAATGTGGTTGACTTTCATTTGATTCAATTAAGTTTGTTAGAATGCCATTGACTTTCAGTTTGATTTCAATTAGGTTTGTTAGAATGCCATTGACTTTCATTTGATTCAATTAGCTTTGTTGAATGCATATTATTTTCATTTGATTCAAAAAGCTTTGTTTGAATGTGTTTGACTCTCATTTGATTCAATTAGCATCGTTGAACGCATTTGGCAGTCATTTGATTCAAAAAGCTTTGTTTGAATTACCTAGACTTTCACTTGATTCAATTAGCTTTTTTGAATGGATTTAACTTTCATTTGATTTAAAAAGCTTTGTTTAAATGTGTTTGACTTTCACTTGATTTAATTACTTTTTTTTAATTGCATTTGACTTTCAGTTTATTCAAAAAGATTTGTTTGAATGTGCTTGACTTTCTTATGATTCAATTAGCATCGTTGAATGGATTTGACAATCATTTGATTCAAAAAACTTTGTTTGACTTTCACTTGATTCAAATCGCTATTTTGAATGCATTTGAATTTCATTTGATTGAAAAAGCTTTGTTTGAATGTGTTTGATTATTATTTGATTAAATTAGCTTTGTTTAAATGTGATTGACTTTCATTTGAATCAATTAGCTTTGTTTAATGCGTTTCACTTTCATTTAATTCAAAAAGCTTTGTTTGAATGTGTTTGACTTTAATTTGATTAAAATAGCTTTGTTTGAATGATTTTTACTTTCACTTGATTTAAATACCTTTTTTGAATGCGTTTGACTTTCATCTGATTCAAATAGCATTTCTTGAATGTGTTTGACTTTCATTTGGTTCAAATAGCTTTGTTTAAATGTGTTTGACTTTCATTTGATTCAATTAGCTTTGCTTGAATGTGGTTAACTTTCAATTGAGTCAATTTGCTTTGTTGAATGCATTTGACTTTCATTTGATTAAAAATAGTTTTGTTTGACAGTCATATGATTCAATTAGCCTCGTTGAATGCATTTGACAATAATTTGATTCAAAAAGCTTTGTTGAATTCTTTGGAGTTTTACTTGATTCAATTAGCTTTTTTGAAAGCATTTGACTTTCATATGATTTAGTTAGCTTTGTTTGAATGTTTTTGACTTTCATTTGATGCAATTAGCTTTGTCTGAATGTGTTTGACTTTCGTTTGATTTAATTATCTTTTTTGAATGCATTTGACTTTCATTTGATTCAGATAGCATTGTTTGAATGTGTTTGACTTTCATTTGATTCAAATAGCTTTGTCTGAATGTGTTTGCCTTCCACTGGATTTAATTAGCTTTGTTTGAATGTGGTTGACTTTTAATTGATTCAATTTGATCTGTTGAATGCATTTGACTTTCATTTGATTCAAAAAGATTTGTTTGAATGTGTTTGACTTTCATATGATTCAATTAGTATCGTTGAATGCATTTGACAATCATTTGATTCAAAAAGCTATGTTTGAATTTGTTTGACTTTCACTTGATTCAATTAGCTTTTTTGAAATCATTTGACTTTCTTTTGATTCAAAAAGCTTTGTCTGAATGTGTTTGATTTTCACTTGATTTAATATGCTTTGTTTGAATGTGGTTAACTTTCATTTGATTCAATTAGCTTTGTTTAAATGTGGTTGACTTTCATTTGATTCAATTAGGTATGTTAGAATGCCATTGACTTTCATTTGATTCAATTAGGTTTGTTAGAATGCCATTGACTTTCATTTGATTCAATTAGCTTTGTAAGAATGCCATTGACTTTCATTTGATTCAATTAGCTTTGTTGAATGCATATTACTTTCATTTGATTCAAAAAGCTTTGTTTGAATGTGTTTGACTCTCATTTGATTCAATTAGCATCGTTGAACGCATTTGGCAGTCATTTGATTCAAAAAGCTTTGTTTGAATTACCTAGACTTTCACTTGATTCAATTAGCTTTTTTGAATGGATTTAACTTTCATTTGATTTAAAAAGCTTTGTTTAAATGTGTTTGACTTTCACTTGATTTAATTACTTTTTTTTAATTGCATTTGACTTTCAGTTTATTCAAAAAGATTTGTTTGAATGTGCTTGACTTTCATATGATTCAATTAGCATCGTTGAATGGATTTGACAATCATTTGATTCAAAAAACTTTGTTTGACTTTCACTTGATTCAAATCGCTATTTTGAATGCATTTGAATTTCATTTGATTGAAAAAGCTTTGTTTGAATGTGTTTGATTATTTTTTGATTAAATTAGCTTTGTTTAAATGTGATTGACTTTCATTTGAATCAATTAGCTTTGTTTAATGCGTTTGACTTTCATTTAATTCAAAAAGCTTTGTTTGAATGTGTTTGACTTTAATTTGATTAAAATAGCTTTGTTTGAATGATTTTTACTTTCACTTGATTTAAATACCTTTTTTGAATGCGTTTGACTTTCATCTGATTCAAATAGCATTTCTTGAATGTGTTTGACTTTCATTTGGTTCAAATAGCTTTGTTTAAATGTGTTTGACTTTCATTTGATTCAATTAGCTTTGCTTGAATGTGGTTAACTTTCAATTGAGTCAATTTGCTTTGTTGAATGCATTTGACTTTCATTTGATTAAAAATAGTTTTGTTTGACAGTCATATGATTCAATTAGCCTCGTTGAATGCATTTGACAATAATTTGATTCAAAAAGCTTTGTTGAATTCTTTGGAGTTTTACTTGATTCAATTAGCTTTTTTGAAAGCATTTGACTTTCATATGATTTAGTTAGCTTTGCTTGAATGTTTTTGACTTTCATTTGATAAAATTAGCTTTGTCTGAATGTATTTGACTTTCGTTTGATATAATTATCTTTTTTGAATGCATTTGACTTTCATTTGATTCAGATAGCATTGTTTGAATGTGTTTGACTTTCATTTGATTCAAATAGCTTTGTTTGAATGTGTTTGCCTTCCACTGGATTTAATTAGCTTTGTTTGAATGTTGTTGACTTTTAATTGATTCAATTTGATCTGTTGAATGCATTTGACTTTCATTTGATTCAAAAAGATTTGTTTGAATGTGTTTGACTTTCATATGATTCAATTAGTATCGTTGAATGCATTTGACAATCATTTGATTCAAAAAGCTATGTTTGAATTTGTTTGACTTTCACTTGATTCAATTAGCTTTTTTGAAATCATTTGACTTTCTTTTGATTCAAAAAGCTTTGTCTGAATGTGTTTGATTTTCACTTGATTTAATATGCTTTGTTTGAATGTGGTTAACTTTCATTTGATTCAATTAGCTTTGTTTAAATGTGGTTGACTTTCATTTGATTCAATTAGGTATGTTAGAATGCCATTGACTTTCATTTGATTCAATTAGGTTTGTTAGAATGCCATTGACTTTCATTTGATTCAATTAGCTTGTAAGAATGCCATTGACTTTCATTTGATTCAATTAGCTTTGTTGGATGCATATTACTTCATTTGACAATCATTTGATTCAAAAAGCTTTGTTTGAATTCTTTGGACTTTTACTTGATTCAATTAGCTTTTTTCAAAGCATTTGACTTTCATATGATTTAATTAGCTTTGTTTGAATGTTTTTAACTTTCATTTGATGCAATTAGCTTTGTCTGAATGTGTTTGACTTTCGTTTGATTTAATTATCTTTTTTAAATGCATTTGACATTCATTTTATTCAGATAGCATTGTTTGAATGTGTTTGACTTTCATTTGATTCAAATAGCTTTGTTTGAATGTGTTTGCCTTCACTGGATTTAATTAGCTTTGTTTGAATGTGGTTGACTTTTAATTGATTCAATTTGATCTGTTGAATGCATTTGACTTTCATTTGATTCAAAAAGATTTGTTTGAATGTGTTTGACTTTCATATGATTCAATTAGTATCGTTGAATGCATTTGACAATCATTTGATTCAAAAAGCTTTGTTTGAATTTGTTTGACTTTCACTTGATTCAATTAGCTTTTTTGAACTCATTTGACTTTCGTTGATTCAAAAAGCTTTGTTTGAATGTGTTTGAATTTCACTTGATTTAAATTAGCTTTGTTTGAATGTGGTTAACTTTCATTTGATTCAATTAGCTTTGTTTGAATGTGGTTGACTTTCATTTGATTCAATTAGGTTTGTTAGAATGCCATTGACTTTCGTTTGATTCATTTAGGTTTGTTAGATGCCATTGACTTTCATTTGATTCAATTAGCTTTGTTGAATGCATATGACTTTCATTTGATTCAAAAAGCTTTGTTTGAATGTGTTTGACTTTCATTTGATTCAATTAGCATCGTTGAACGCATTTGAAAGTCATTTGATTCAAAAAGCTTTGTTTGAATTACCTAGACTTTCACTTGATTCAATTAGCTTTTTTTGAATGGATTTAACTTTCATTTGATTTAAAAAGCTTTGTTTAAATGTGTTTGACTTTCACTTGATTTAATTACTTTTTTTTAATTGCATTTGACTTTCAGTTGATTCAAAAAGATTTGTTTGAATGTGCTTGACTTTCATATGATTCAATTAGCATCGTTGAATGGATTTGACAATCATTTGATTCAAAAAGCTTTGTTTGACTTTCACTTGATTCAAATCGCTATTTTGAATGCATTTGAATTTCATTTGATTGAAAAAGCTTTGTTTGAATGTGTTTGATTTTTATTTGATTAAATTAGCTTTGTTTGAATGTGATTGACTTTCATTTGAATCAATTAGCTTTGTTTAATGCATTTGACTTTCATTTAATTCAAAAAGCTTTGTTTGAATGTGTTTGACTTTAATTTGATTCAAATAGCTTTGTTTGAATGATTTTTGACTTTCACTTGATTTAAATACCTTTTTTGAATGCGTTTGACTTTCATCTTATTCAAATAGCATTTCTTGAATGTGTTTGACTTTCATTTGGTTCAAATAGCTTTGTTTAAATGTGTTTGACTTTCATTTGATTCAATTAGCTTTGCTTGAATGTGGTTAACTTTCAATTGAGTCAATTTGCTTTGTTGAATGCATTTGACTTTCATTTGATTCAAAAAGTTTTGTTTGACTGTCATATGATTCAATTAGCCTCGTTGAATGCATTTGACAATCATTTGATTCAAAAAGCTTTGTTTGAATTCTTTGGACTTTTACTTGATTCAATTAGCTTTTTTCAAAGCATTTGACTTTCATATGATTTAATTAGCTTTGTTTGAATGTTTTTTACTTTCATTGATGCAATTAGCTTTGTCTGAATGTGTTTTGACTTTCGTTTGATTTAATTATCTTTTTTGAATGCATTTGACTTTCATTTGATTCAGATAGCATTGTTTGAATGTGTTTGACTTTCATTTGATTCAAATAGCTTTGTTTGAATGTGTTTGCCTTCCACTGGATTTAATTAGCTTTGTTTGAATGTGGTTGACTTTTAATTGATTCAATTGATCTGTGAATGCATTTGACTTTCATTTGATTCAAAAAGATTTGTTTGAATGTGTTTGACTTTCATATGATTCAATTAGTATCGTTGAATGCATTTGACAATCATTTGATTCAAAAAGCTATGTTTGAATTTGTTTGACTTTCACTTGATTCAATTAGCTTTTTTGAAATCATTTGACTTTCTTTTGATTCAAAAAGCTTTGTTTGAATGTGTTTGATTTTCAATTGATTTAATATGCTTTGTTTGAATGTGGTTAACTTTCATTTGATTCAATTAGCTTTGTTTGAATGTGGTTGACTTTTCATTTGATTCAATTAGGTTTGTTAGAATGCCATTGACTTTCGTTTGATTTAATTAGGTTTGTTAGAATGCCATTGACTTTCATTTGATTCAATTAGCTTTGTTGAATGCATATGACTTTCATTTGATTCAAAAAGCTTTGTTTGAATGTGTTTGACTCTCATTTGATTCAATTAGCATCGTTGAACGCATTTGACAGTCATTTGATTCAAAAAGCTTTGTTTGAATTACCTAGACTTTCACTTGATTCAATTAGCTTTTTTGAATGGATTTAACTTTCATTTGATTTAAAAAGCTTTGTTTAAATGTGTTTGACTTTCACTTGATTTAATTACTTTTTTTTAATTGCATTTGACTTTCAGTTGATTCAAAAAGATTTGTTTGAATGTGCTTGACTTTCATATGATTCAATTAGCATCGTTGAATGGATTTGACAATCATTTGATTCAAAAAGCTTTGTTTGACTTTCACTTGATTCAAATCGCTATTTTGAATGCATTTGAATTTCATTTGATTGAAAAACCTTTGTTTGAATGTGTTTGATTTTTATTTGATTAAATTAGCTTTGTTTGAATGTGATTGACTTTTATTTGAATCAATTAGCTTTGTTTAATGCATTTGACTTTCATTTAATTCAAAAAGCTTTGTTTGAATGTGTTTGACTTTAATTTGATTCAAATAGCTTTGTTTGAATGTTTTTGACTTTCACTTGATTTAAATACCTTTTTTGAATGCGTTTGACTTTCATTTGATTCAAATAGCATTTCTTGAATGTGTTTGACTTTCATTTGGTTCAAATAGCTTTGTTTAAATGTGTTTGACTTTCATTTTATTCAATTAGCTTTGCTTGAATGTGGTTAACTTTCAATTGAGTCAATTTGCTTTGTTGAATGCATTTGACTTTCATTTGATTCAAAAAGTTTTGTTTGACTGTCATCTGATTCAATTAGCCTCGTTGAATGCATTTGACAATCATTTGATTCAAAAAGCTTTGTTTGAATTCTTTGGACTTTTACTTGATTCAATTAGCTTTTTTCAAAGCATTTTACTTTCATATGATTTAATTAGCTTTGTTTGAATGTTTTTGACTTTCATTTGATGCAATTAGCTTTGTCTGAATGTGTTTGACTTTCGTTTGATTTAATTATCTTTTTTGAATGCATTTGACTTTCATTTGATTCAGATAGCATTGTTTGAATGTGTTTGACTTTCATTTGATTCAAATAGCTTTGTTTGAATGTGTTTGCCTTCCACTGGATTTAATTAGCTTTGTTTGAATGTGGTTGACTTTTAATTGATTCAATTTGATCTGTTGAATGCATTTGACTTTCATTTGATTCAAAAAGATTTGTTTGAATGTCTTTGACTTTCATATGATTCAATTAGTATCGTTGAATGCATTTGACAATCATTTGATTCAAAAAGCTATGTTTGAATTTGTTTGACTTTCACTTGATTCAATTAGCTTTTTTGAAATCATTTGACTTTCTTTTGATTCAAAAAGCTTTGTTTGAATGTGTTGTGATTTTCACTTGATTTAATATGCTTTGTTTGAATGTGGTTAACTTTCATTTGATTCAATTAGCTTTGTTTGAATGTGGTTGACTTTCATTTGATTCAATTAGGTTTGTTAGAATGCCATTGACTTTCGTTTGATTTAATTAGGTTTGTTAGAATGCCATTTGTTTCGGGGTTTTCTGATGTCCTGCGGGAGAGTTACAATTCCGAGACTGGAACCGGACGCCTGTACCTGCAAAATAACGGAGACTCCTGAGAGCTCCGCCTCCAACGGTCAAGTTAGTACCTGATTAAGGAGTAACCAATACAGAAATTAAAGTAATCGGATCTCTCTAGGTGAGAGTGCTTAGTGTTGGTAATCTGCGTTGTTAGCGAGATTAGCCGGTTGTTAATAAGTCTGTTCTTCTCTGCTTGATCTCTTAATTATTCGGTTGTTTGATTAATGAGGATTAATCGAGTATTTATAGCCTTGGGAAGCGTGCAACTCTTTAGGTTTAAGGTAAACCTAGGGCTGATCGGGCCTCTAGACTGAATTGGGCCTTGATGGCCGGTTGTCCCACTTGGCATGGGTGGACACGTGGCGTGTCTTAAGTGGTCCGTGGAGGACGTATCTGTGACTGACACGTGGCAAGCTCCTGTTGGCCTTCGTGAAGGACACGTGTCGGAACCTGGTTGGTCCACTTGTCAGACGGTGATTGGTGGATAAAAATCCCTAATCATTTGCCCCTCACAGGTGGCACGCGACTGGTCACGTGTCGCCTGTGACAGGTGTCGCACGGTGACAGGCGACGGCCCGTTACAGGTGTCACCTTGTAGACGACCGAGAGATTTTCCCGCCCAAATTTGAATTCGGAAGCGACCCTTCGCCTTCTCATTTTGCCTATAAAAGGAAGTGCTGACTTCGGTCATTTTTCACATTTGAGAACTTTTGCGAGAACATTCGGACCCCTGAACTTGCTCTGACATTTTCGGACTTTTTCTGCCTACCGCCTGTTCTGACAAGCCGACTGACCCGAACTTCCAGGACTTCATCAACCGTCACCCGTTCAGGTAACTCAGTTCTCTTACTCTTAATTTTCTTTTTATTTTTTGAAATGGCACCATGGAAGCACACGACACGCCCTAAGTTAGTGATCAGCCGGTCACCGGGGACGGCTGAATCTAGGACTAGGAGTGCCGCCTGCCCTTTTCTGGACCCATCTTTGCCCTTTATACAAAGTCCGACTGAATCTGTGTCTATGCAGAACGTGATGGCCAGAACAAAAAAGACTGCTATGATATCAAACTCAGACGGCTCCTCCCAAAGGGTGCTCCTTAGCGAAACATCTGACCAGGCGCCAGATGTAGAACGAGGCGACTGTCAAGCTGACAGTTCTGAGAGAGGGACCAAGGTGTTCCCTTCTCATCTAACCGTGGACATGTCTAATTTTCCTTCTGCTCCTTCTAAGGGAGAGGAGGCGGGCCCCTCTAGGAGAGGGGAGGAGTCGTCCTCTTCGGACTCGTCAGGGGACGAGTCCGAATCCAGCTATTCTGACCATAGTTCTTCTGGCTCAGAAGAAAAACATAGCCGCCTACAAGAGGCGAGAAGTTCTCATGCAGTGGAGAAGGGGGATAATTGGGCAGAGCCGTCCGCCTCTTACAGAGAGGAAAACGCCCCCTACTACTGCAGGGTGCCCCGGGGCCGGATTGCAACCATGCGAGACAACGTGGCGAGCTTTATTGCTAACCACAAAATGGGCCCGGAGTATTTACTGTTTGTGCCGGATCCAGAAGATACTGTCGTCTGGCCGGCTGGTACCAGCTATGGTGACGGCTGCTTTGGCTGCTATGTGGCGGCCATCAAAGCTGGACTGCGCTTCCCATTACATCCGGCTGTTCAGCGGATTTTAGATGGGTATGATCTGGGGTTATGGCAGTTAGCCCCCAACTCTTGGGTTAACGTACTCGGCTATGTGGCCGGGTGCGAACTGAACGGGGTGGAGCCAAGTTTTGAGGCTTTCGCCCACATGAACTATCTCAGCCGGACCCCCAAGTCGGGAGGTACCGGCTGGTATCAATTGACAAGCCATAGGGGTTACCTCATGACGAGAGGTAAGGCAAACAAATGGAAGGATTGGCGGAACACCTTCCTTATTATCGAGAGTTCAGACACGGAGCTGAACAAACGTTTTAATAAGTGGAACAGGGATCCACCTCTTCTCGCAGGCGGCCGCAGCATGCCGCCTGTTCCCCCAAAGGCTAAAAAAGAGATCCTAGACAAAGGACTCTTCAAAGTAGAGACTAGGGTGAACTCTACTTCAGGGGTACGAGAGCAAGTACCCTTAACTGCGTCCCAACTTCAAGTGGCTCTATGACGAGTACTTCTTGGCCGCCTGTGGCCTCGGCAGTCGGTGCTCTAGAGGTAGCCGGCCTGACGAATACTCTGTTTTTTCACGCCTTGTTTACTTGGAATTTTTACTAACTTTGCTGTTTATTTCTTTCAGCCGACGCCATGAGTAAAATAACAGCATCTAAGACTGCGGCGGCCATGCTGCGGGTCTCGCTTATGAAGCAGTCGTATGCCGACTCCCCAGCAAGGAGGCACCCTTGGTAAGCTTTGAAAACTCTTCTCCTTTTAGTTGTATTATGCATATACTAACTCTTTTTGTTTTCAGTCTGGCACTCCAAGGGCTTCTTCCTCGCAACAGCCGGACCCCAAGGCCCGGAGGACGACTGTTGCAAGCTCTCCTGGGTCTTCCAGGAAAACAGTGGCGGCTGAGAAGCAGCCGGCCACTTCTTCAAAAACCCAGGCGGGCCGCCTAGATGTATGGACACTTCGCTTGTAAAAACTCACCCTTGCTTCCTTCTTGATTAGGTCTAACTTGTTTTCTCCTTTTGCTTAATGCAGCCGGCCCCCAGGGACTTGACTTGGTTGAGGTAGCCAAGTCAATGGTTAAAGTAGTTCCTCCATCTGACAGGGAGGCGGTCAAGGGTGCCGGCACCCTTGACCTCGATGGAATTTCGGGGATCCTAGCTGAGGTTTACTTAGCACCTTTTTGAGCTTTTGAGTTCCAGGACGCCTGTTAACTCTTTTGATTGGAAACTGACGCCTGTTTTTCTTTGTACTTAGGCCCTGCTCCAAGTCAACAGCCTACGCAAGCCGATTGATCGGAAAAACAAAGAGGTAAAGGCCGCAAAGGCTATGGCCGCCTCCAGCTGTGATAAGGCAATGTTTCAAATTGCCCAAAATGAAGTACTGACCCTTGATCTTCTTTATTATCAGGCGCAGGCGACCGCCGCTGTTCGGGCTCAGCTAGAGACGGCCCAAAAGAAGGTTGGCGAGCTGGAGGGTACCGTCACCAAACTTAAAGCCGAGCTGAAACCCCTTCGCCAAAAAATGCACTCTTACGAAGCCATGGAGAAATCTTTGGCTAACGTAAAAGAACGCCTGGTGAACCAGGAGAAGAGTCTTACCCAAGAGCTCTCGGACAAGGCCGAGCAAGAGAAACAAGAGCTCGTCCGGGAGATGGTGGAAGACTCCGCCCAAATCCAACGCATGACCTGGGAACGACTGTTCCCCAGTGCCGACTTTGCCTCATGGGAAAGAACGTACCGCCAGTGTTCGGAAATATATAATCAACAGATCCTGGCGGCTGCTGAAGAAGAGGCGTTGGACGTTGCGTTGGAGGAGGAAGAGCCGGTTGTGGCGCTTGTGCCACTTGGGGGTAAGGCATCAAAAGATGATGCAGCTAAGGCCGAGTCCAGCAAGAAGAGTGCTGACCAGGCGGCTGCTGCTGATACTGAACTGCCCCCTTCTTAAGCTTTAAGTATTTTTTTTCTTTTCACGGCCTACGTGCCGTTTGCTTTGTAATTACCCAGCCAGGGGCCGGGGTTTTGAATATTCTGCTGGTCTTTTATGGCCGGCTCATTTTAATCAAATATTTTGTTTTTCTTTCAAATTTGTCTAAGTATTTGAAATTTGCTCACTAGACCGACTGTTGTGTATGGCCGAACGTTAAGACAGGTACAAATAGTAAGTATGCCGCCTATGCCCCTGGACGACTGGTTGTCTGTTTCCAGGATAGATGATCAGTCGGCCATTTAATCAATCGGTAATCGAACTCTTTATTTAATTTGACCAAGTAAATAGAATTACTTAGCAGCCAAGGAATTAAGTAGGAAAACAAGCGGCGGGTACCGGTTGTTTCCCTTTATTGCCAATGTTGGCCTTTAATTTGTTATTTGTTAACCTAGCAAGAGTATTGGTTTAGAGCCTTTGTTTATTAAAAACAAGTGGACGACTCATACCTTTTAGGCTCCATACTAAGTTTGAGTGACTATTAAGTGAACATAGGAGTTACTTAGTCTTTGTCACAATCTTGATTGAGTAGTAGAGGTATCAGGCGGCGTAGGCCGGCTAGACCCCTTGATTCACCAATGTTTGTTGGCTATTAACTCAATAGGTTATCCAGTAGGAATAGGGGTTCGAGTGCCCTTGTTTGTTTAAAACAGGCGGACGACTCAAACCTTTTAGGTTCCATACCAAATTTGAAGGAGTGACTATGAGTTAACTTTGGAGTTACTCAGTCGCCGTCACTTTTGTTTGAGAAGTAGAGGTACCAGGCGGCGTAGGCCGGCTAGACCCCTTGATTCGCCAATGTTTGTTGGCTATTAACTCAATAGGTACCCCTGCATTTATCCCAAGTAATACAGGCGGTCATCTGACTCAGATGTCAACTGCTACCACTGGTTTGGTTAGTGATAGAGTTATCCTTGTCTCAAAAACGGCTACGTGGTTGCCCTTTGGGACAGTCGTATAGGTGCCGTGTAATTAGTTTATAGAACAATGTTCCACCCAAAAGGGAGCTGCTCTCTGCGACGAATTTCATCCGGAGGGATGCCGTCGGACGCCTGCTATGATGTTGGGACAGGTCGAATTAGTTTTGTAGTTTTGATCAGGTGGCTTGGCGCCTGGTCTGATCATTCGGCCAGTGGCCTTGGTAAGTTCTTGGTGAACGTAGGTGCTAAGTAAAAGAAGGGTAGCCGCCTGTTAGGTACAGGATCGGCCAGGCCCTAATCTTTTTAGCTAAGTATGGTGAGTAAAATACTCGATGGAGAGTAGCCGACTGTAAAGGAACAGACGGCATGCCCCTCTAAAGATAGAGTGAAAAACTCAATGGAGAGTAGCCGACTGTAAAGGTACAGATGGCATGCCCCTCGTAATACAAAATTGAATAGTAAGTGCAAACTTTATTAAGTAGCTCTTTACTTTACATCATTCAGAAAAAATATTTTTTAAGGTTATCTACGTTCCAGGTTCGAGGCAACGGTTGTCCGTCTGGTGTTTCCAGACGGTAGGTGCCGTCCCTGACTTCCGCATAGATTCGGTAGGGTCCTTCCCAGTTGGGAGTTAGTTTGCCAGACTCATTAGCCCTACCGACTGCTTCCATCTTTCTAAGTACAAAGTCCCTACTTTGAGTGGACGCCTGTGTACTTTTTTGTTGTATGATCTAGTCATTCTCAGGCGATAGATCTCATGGCGCAAAACAGCATTGCCCCTCTTTTCAGGAAGTGAGTCTAATGCCAGGCGCATAGCTTCCCAGTTTGCCTCTTCGTCATATAGCATTACTCGAAGAGTCGGCTCGTAGTGTTCTATTGGAAGAACAGCTTCTGCACCATAAGTTAGGAGGAATGGAGTTTCTCCAGTCGCCCCTTTTTCAGTCGTCCTAATGGCCCAGAGAACATGTGGTAGTTCATCTGCCCATAGGCCGCCTGCTCGTTCAATCTTTTTCTTGAGACCGTCTGAGATGATTTTATTAAAGGCTTCTACCTGGCCGTTTGCTTGTGGACGGCCGACAGATGCAAAGTAATGTGCAATTCCTTGGTCTCCTAACCAGCTTTTGAGAACAGGCGTCTCAAATTGGGGACCATTATCAAAAACCATAGACATGGGAACCCCGAACCGAGTGATGACGTTTTTCCAAATGAATGAAATTACATCTTTCGTCTTGATTCCCTTTACAGCCTCCGCCTCTACCCATTTAGTGAAGTAGTCAACGGCAACAAGTATATACCTTCTGCCGCCTGTAGCAGGCGTATATGGCCCCAGAATGTCCATGCCCCACTTAGCAAACGGTAGTGGGCTGTGAATGGTAGTGAGGTCAGTAGCCGGACGGTGAATTAGTTTGCCAAACCTTTGGCACTTGTCACATTTTTTCACCATCTCCATTGCATCTGCTTCCAGAGTAGGCCAAAAGTAGCCCTGCCGTCTTGCCCTTTGAGCAAGCATCCTACCACCTATATGGGAAGCACAGAAACCAGAGTGAAGATCATCTAGTATCTCTCGTCCCTTTTCAGGAGTAACACACTTTAAGAAGGGTTGAAGGTGCCCCCTCTTGTGAAGTTCTCCCTGTATCATTTCAAAACAGGAGGCTCGTTTTTTCAATGCTGCCGCCTGTTGAGGATCATCCGGCAGTGTACCGTTTGTCAGATATGCCCTGATTGAATCCATCCAGGTTGAGCTTCTGTCTAGGATTCCAATAGGATTTTCCTCGATGCTTCTCTTCTCCATTACTTCCCAAAACACAGTTCGAGGAGTATCAGAGGAGGCGGATGATGCTAACTTCGAAAGTGCATCTGCCTGGTTGTTTTCTGATCTCGGCACTTGGATCAGATGGAAATCCTCAAGGGAGCCGACTGCTTGTCGGACCGCCTGTAAATACTTGATCATGGCCGGATGTGTTGCTTCGTATTCGCCATTGTACTGACTCACTATCAGTTGTGAATCAGAACAGGCGTCTATTTTCCTTGCCCTGCCGCCTTACACATGCGGATCCGGCTAGTAAAGCTTCATATTCTGCCTCATTGTTTGAAGCCTGGAAGCTGAAGCGTAGAGCATACTCGAACCTGTCGCCCTCTGGAGATTGACATACGACGCCTGCTCCACAACCGTTTGAAGTAGAGCTTCCGTCCACATATACCTTCCAGACTTGGTCTGGAACTTGAGAGTCTGGAGGACGAGTCATCTCTACAATAAAGTCAGCAAAGGCTTGCCCCTTCACTGCTTTTCTAGGCTCGAAAGTAACTTCGAGACTCTGCATTTCTATGGCCCATTTGATCATTCGTCCGGAGGACTCCATGGTGGTAAGGGGCCGCTTGATCGGTTGGTCGGTATACACGACGACTGCATGTGCCAGAAAGTAGGGCTTCAATTTTTTTAACAGCCATGAAGAGTGCAAGACCAAATTTCTCCACTAGGGGATACCTCAACTCAGCATTTTTTCAGTACGTGACTGACAAAGTAGACCGGAAGTTGACAGCCGTCCCTTTCAGCAAGGAGCACCGCGCTTAACGCATGATCAGAGACGGCCAGGTACATGTAGAGATTTTCTTTGGGCAAAGGGCTGACCAGCCTCGGCAAGGAATGCAAGTGAACCTTTAATTTCTGGAAGGCGGCCTCAGCATCCGGCCCCCATTCAAACCTTGCCTTCTTCTTAATTGCCTGGAAAAAGTATAGGCATTTGTCGCCTGATCGGCTTAAGAATCTTCCCAAGGCCGCCAGACAACCTGTTAACTTCTGAACCTCTCGGACAGTACGAGGCGACTGCATGTCAATGACCGCCTGTACCTTCTCAGGGTTCGCCTCTATTCCTCTCTGATTGATAAGGAATCCGAGAAATTTCCCAGACTCAACTCCAAATACACATTTCTTGGGATTGAGCATGACATGGTGCCGCCTGAGTGTGGCGAAAGTTTCTCGGAGGTCCGTCAGATGATCTTTCTGAAGTTTAGTCTTGACAATCATATCATCAATGTATGCCTCGACGTTTCTCCCAATCTGATCAAAGAACACTGTGTTTATCATTCGTTGGAAGGTAGCCGGGGCATTCTTAAGACCAAACGGCATGACCGTGTAACAGTATAATCCCTGATCAGTGACGAAGGCCGTCTTCTCCTGATCTTTCTTCCATAAAGGAATTTGATGAAAAACCAGAATAGGCGTCCATAAAACTCATCAAGGCATGGCCGGCTGTTCAGTCGACCAGGTTATCAATTTTAGGCAGAGGGTAACTGTCTTTGGGGCACGCCTTTGTTCAAGTCTGTGTAGTCTACACACATTCGCCAGGTGCCATTCGGCTTTTTAACAAGTACTACATTTGCAACCCAATCTGGGAAGTAACATTGCCGAATGAACCCTGCATCAAGTAATTTTTTGACTTCGGCGGCTCCGCCTGACCTCTTTCTTCACCATGGTTCCGCTTCTTTTGTCGTACCGGCTTTTTTTTCGGATCCACAGCGAGTTTGTGTACTGCCAGATCAGGACTATGCCTGGCATTTCATGGACTTCAAATGCAAAGATGTCCTTGTATTCTTTCAACAGGTTGTGAAAGTCGTCACCAAGGTTTCTCAGAGCAGTCGTCCCTACTTTGACTGTTCGGTCAAGATGGGAGTCGTTCTAATATCAGGTCCGCTGCTCACCAGCCGGCTGAGGCGGAACTCATCCGGCCGGTCCTCTGCCAATGATTGCTATTTTCTTGCTTTTCTTGCGGACTCAGTCTGGGGTGCCTTTCTCTTCTTGTCGCCTGTTTCTTGAACAGGCGCACTTTCCTTGACATTGTCAAGGTCTGTTTTTTCTCCACTTGACCCAGTGGCCATAGCAGTGGGCTTGACATCCGAGAGATAACACTCTCGGGCCATCCTCTGATCTCCCCTTAGGAGCCGACTGTTCCATTGTCCCTTTCAAACTTAAGCAGCATAAGTGACGGATTATAAACAGCCTTGGAATTATTCAGGGTTTGGTCGACCCAGAATCATGTTGTAGGCCGAGAGTTCCTCTACCACTAGGAACCGGACTACCATGTGTCGTCCTTCCCCTTTTTCACCCAGGCGGATGGGTAGATCTACTCGTTCCCAGTGGGTGGACGACTCCTCCTCCAACCCTATTAAAGGGTGGGAGGCCGGATGTATGCAGTCCGTCTGATATTTCAGTTTTGACAGACATTTGCTGCTGATGAGATCTGAAGAAGCTCCCGGTATCTATGAGGATTCGACCAACTCTCTGGTTGGCCACTTTACATTCAATAACGAGAGGGTCGTCATGCGGCCCCCTTACCCCTCCTAGATCCTCTTCAGTGATGACAATCTCAGGAAATGTATATTTAGGCGGCCGTTCTAGGTGAACGGATTTACATCTAACCGCCTTATTATTATCTTTGTTGCCCCTAATAGTGGGGCCGCCTCCTGAGAAGCCGCCTGCAATGGTGTAGACAACTGCATCATCTGTATCGGAACTGTCGGCCTGTTGATTCTTTTTGGCCGACTGCTTTTTTGAGGAAGTATTCCCCGTAGATTTCTTGACATAAGTGTCAAGATCACCTTGATCAGCCAAGCGGTCTTAGGTACCGCATGAGACTGATGCAGTCATTGGTGTGATGACCAATGTCATCATGATAAGCACAGATTTTGTCTTGGTTCCGGTTGCTCGCAGAACCCTTCATGGGGAGCGGCTTCTCAATTGAGAGCCGTCCCTTTATTTCTTTTAGGATAAATTGGTTATCCTTGTTAAACACATACTTTGGGGAGTATTGGTTTGAATTCTTTCTTCTTTTTCTGGGCCGGCTGTTTAGAGGAATCAGCCGCCCAGACCTCTTTTCTTTTTTTCATTTTTGTTGGACGACTGTTTCTGTCGTCCTTCTCTATTGTCGAACCTCTTTCCGTCCGAATGTTTCATCGTACACAGATCAGTCGCCCTGTATATAGGCTTCTGCTTCAATCAAGGCCTCTTGAAGAGTTGCCACCCTTTTTTCGAAACTAAATCAAATTTGAAGGTAGACCCGTCTTTGAGACCTCTAAAAAAGTCAGTATAAGCTACCTCATCCGGTAACCCTTGAATCTGTATTCTCATCAGGTTGAACCGCCTGATGTAGGAACGAAGCCCCTCTTTCTCGCCCTGCTGAATTGTTCCCAAATCAAGGGTCGTTTTCTTCGCAGGGATGTTCATAGCGAAATTGGAGGCAAATAAGTAAGCAAGTGTCCTGAATCTGTTTACACAACCAGTCGGCAGGTTGCCGAACCATTGCTGTGCAATTCCCTTGAGAGTCGCTGGGAAACACTTGCACCAGGTGGGATCATCCAACCCTTGAAGGTTACATCAGGTTGGTGAATGCCATCAGATGGTCTTCTGGGTTAGTAGTGCCGTCATAGGCGCCTACTAGAATATTTTTACTTTGGCCGGCTGAGCGGCTTCAGTAATTTCCTTGGAGAAGGCCGTCGGCTGTTCACCAAGTCTAAGCAGCCGTAGCTGCCAGTCCATAGGTTGGACGTTTTTTGCTGCAGGTCCACCAAATGGAGGTGGCTGCATAAAATACTGTTGTTGCGGCACAAATGGCAAGTTTTGGTACCGCCTGTGCACTATGAAAGCCGGACTGACGGGAAGGTGCCGCCTGACTGACTCTCATGGTACGACTGAGTTGGCCTCATCGAGGCATTTCGCAAACTGTCCCGAAATTTGAAGTAGAAGCCGACTCTGATAATCGGTCACTCTTTCTTCTGCTCTAGCAGGTGCCGAGCATCTGTGAACGTTTGCTTTGACCCGTCCGCCTGAATATGACGAACCGGTTTTCTATTTCCAGTAGGATAACAGAGTTTTGTGAAATCAAGAGCAGACGGCTCCCGCTTCTTGTATTTGGGATGGGGAGTCGCCTCTCGCCCTTGAACTGGCTTCCTCTTTAGTGAAGTGGAAGGTTTCTTGGCCGACTGCTCTTTGACTGAAGTAGGCGGTTTTTTTTTTTCAACTCTTGGATCTCTCCCTTGAAGTCCCTCATGAAGGTCATGAGTTCGTTCCTTGTGATGGGAGCAGACCCATCAGTCGGCTGTTGCCGAGCAAGCGGTGCGCCTGCTGGCTCGCTTCCTGTTCGAAGATACTCCCGTTCCCTCATTTCGGTATGACGGGTACGTCGGGCCCTTAGGGTCCCGTCTGGAGCTGTATGAGTTTCAACTTCAAATTCACTTTCGGTATCATGGTCCGACTGAACTTGAGGGTCGTCTAGGGGACGCCTCTCTTCTGGAGTCGGTACAGACTTGGATGCCATCTCTGAAGTACTCTCCCCACAGACGGCGCCAAATGTTTCGGGGTTTTCTGATGTCCTGCGGGAGAGTTACAATTCCGAGACTGGAACCGGACGCCTGTACCTGCAAAAAACGGAGACTCCTGAGAGCTCCGCCTCCAACGGTCAAGTTAGTACCTGATTAAGGAGTAATACAGAAATTAAAGTAATGGATCTCTCTAGGTGAGAGTGCTTAGTGTTGGTAATCTGCGTTGTTAGCGAGATTAGCCGGTTGTTAATAAGTCTGTTCTTCTCTGCTTGATCTCTTAATTATTCGGTTGTTTGATTAATGAGGATTAATCGAGTATTTATAGCCTTGGGAAGCGTGCAACTCTTAGGTTTAAGGTAAACCTAGGGCTGATCGGGCCTCTAGACTGAATTGGGCCTTGATGGCCGGTTGTCCCATTGGCATGGGTGGACACGTGGCGTGTCTTAAGTGGTCCGTGGAGGACGTATCTGTGACTGACACGTGGCAAGCTCCTGTTGGCCTTCGTGAAGGACACGTGGCGGAACCTGGTTGGTCCACTTGTCAGACGGTGATTGGTGGATAAAAATCCTAATCACCATTTTTCCATTTGATTCAATTAGCTTTTTTGAATGCATTGACTTTCATTTG